>NC_056735.1:1833160873-1833280873 GCF_019279795.1 Protopterus annectens
GATTATCTTGGTGTTTTACCGTTGCAACTGCAATGGTATTGCCTTTAGTGTTACATTACAGTTGCCTGCATTGGCTTAGCTTTGCATCTTACATTACTGTTTCTGCACGTTGCACCTACTATTGCCTGCAGTGCATCCTGCAGGCACATGGCATATGATGCATTTTGTCTGCCGCCGTTATGCTACCTCTGTACTTGGCTGTGCTATTTCGGTTCTTTGCTCTTTGCATTTCTACTACATCCCCTACTATCTTTGCATTCCTATGCCCCCCTTTCCCGTTTTGTGGGAGTCTGCATGCAGAGTTGTCAGCTGCCGCCGTCTGCCCTTCCTGGATTGATTGGTGTTGATTGCTCATTACGGCTCCAATTACACTGCTTCCGCATTTCCTCATATTCTCCGCATTACCTTCCTATATCCGTGGTTGTTGACGGGGAGGCCGTCACATGACTGGGTTGGGGAACGTAGTCATCCTCGTGCACATGCATCTGTGCGCATTATGTACTCTCAGCGCATCTATTTCCTCACGCCGGTCCTACTGCTGTGATGTGCATTGTACAGCCATGTTTGCTGGCCTCCAATGTGCTTCCTCCTACAGTGGCACACCCCTCTGCAATTGACATGTATTCCATGTAGGCCACTCCTCGGTATACTACTGCTGCGCCGTTTGCTCCATCCTTACACCGGCGCCGGTTTTGCGATTCACTATTATCTGCCTCATTTGCATGGCATTGACTGCTAATACATGGTTACGGCGCCGAACACTGCCGCCACTCCTTGACAACCCTTGCGCTGGGGTTGAGGCTTTCCATACATACTATGGTGTGTGGTGGCTGTGCATCTGATGTGTATTATACTGGTCTTTTAGGACATTCTCATATTATTTCATTGTTTTGCACCTTCTGTGCACATATCCGCGGGTTCTGCTGTGGTTTCTGCGTACATAACATTTATGTCATTATTTACAGTTTGTGCATGTTTTCTTTGGACATTCTCGGTGCCTTTCGCCATTGGCATATTGCACCTGTATGATACCTGACGTTGACAGCCTTCCATTACTCCTTGGTCATGTTTGGGTAAATGTAAACCGTTTTTTTTGGTTTACATTGCCGTGCCCTTACGCTACGCCTGCCCAACTTCGTGGATCGCTATTTGCCTTCATTTGCATGGTGCAATACCGCACACAGTGTGTTTAGCATACCTACACCGGGGGCGGCGCAGGTCCGGCGCACGCCGGTAGTGCACGTGGGATTGGTTCATACCTGAATCGCTCGGTGGCCATATTTGGCTTTATAACGCCGACGCTATGCGGGCGCCTGGCGCAAGGTTCATGAATCCCGGGGATTGTGTTTCTTTTTTTATCCGTGGACCAAGATTCCACAGTCTTTCTTGTTTTCACATATTGTTTTCACTTTAGATAATTTTGTAAGACTAGTCTAGGCCCCAAATTTCTTACTGCTATTGATTCCACTCTGTATTCTCTTTCTGCATACTCTTGTTTTCTAAATTTACTAACCTGGTTTATATTTTTGCAGCACCAAGAAAAAAGGAGTAACTGTCTTCCAGGTTTCCCTGGCTATCACAGTGAAAGTGTTTAACTCAACACTAACTACTGGGGCTTGCAGCTAATAACATTGTTTCTTTGGAGTACAAATCACATATTATCATTATTATGTTCGTTGTGTGATTGCCCACCCAATGTGTTGCTAGACTGTTACTGCTGGAGCTGTGATTTGTTTGCTAATCCTTTCCATGGTGCAGGAAAATGGTTGGAAGGAACTTAAAAAAGAGTTGCACATTCAGTAGCAAAGGTATATCATATATCTTATCCCACAAACTAGATCGCACACATTCCATTTACAGTACAACCCAGATCTGGCTAAACCAAATCCTTGATTTAGCCAGACTGAGCTCATACCCTAATAGAAGTTAGAAAAGGAAAGACACGCAGCATACATAAATAACATATCTTATAAAACAGTGCAGTCAATGCACTGAGACCTGTAGCTCTATTGCAGTCAACTAATTTGATTCCGAGTCAGCTTTACTGTGAGACCACAGAGGTGCAAGCTATTTTTCCACACCTGTAGATTGCTTCTGTTTTCAACACAATTATGTGACTATGGAGTTAGTACATGCAAGAAAGAGAGGCATGTGAGTATGGAGTTAGTTCATGTAAGAAAGAGAGTGTGAGGACAAAGCCTCCCAGGCCATATGAGAGGTTGCAGAAGGACTTGCCACCTGAAAAAAAAAGCTTCATAATTAATATCCCCCACAGTTTTGTCAGGTTTGCTTCTTCAACACACTGACTCATCCAGTTTATCGTTCAGGGTTATGCTTCAGGTTCTCATAGCAGACTCAATGAGCAGATGCCAGCTGTGCCTACAGATGAATAATAAATATTTTATTTTACCTGATGATACTTTTCTCTCTGCATGACAGAAACCACTGAGCTTTCCTTACTGCTGTTTCCATTGTCTGTAATGCTTTTACACCATTTATTATAATTACATTCAGTAATTTCCACTTTAATTGCACTTAGAAGCTTGCTCCTCAGTATATAGTGTCTATGAGTTTTGCTACTTAATTTCATAGCATTGTATCTCTTTTCACTGAGGCTTAGTTGCCATAGATTTATCCATTCTTCCAAGTTTGCTGTCTCCCTACTCAGCTTTCTGTCACTTCCCTTCTACACTCTGCAGTGTCATGAACATAGCCATTTAAGAAGACTGGGCACAGATCTGAGCATTGCTATGTTTCCATCTACTTCTTCCATTATCCCTGTGGGTTTCGTTTACTAAAAATTTGTAAGGTCTGTAGTTTAGCCACTGTTTATCCTACATTATTAGCCTGGGATATACTTTAAGGTTGAATATCTTGTACATTAATCTTTGTAAGTGGCTTCAAACAATGCTTTGGGCATCCTGTCCAGGGACTATTAGATTTTGTACTGTTTTCAAGATCTCTTCATTAAATCTTAAGGGCTACTTGATGGCTGAGGTACGTAGCTAAATGAAGTTAGACTATTTATTCTCTACTAAAGCCTGCTTGACTTTTTCCTATTAAGTGGAGAAACTAAATGCAACTGAGAAGAGCGACTTTAGTACATTTATTTGCTATGTTCTTCCTGTTGTGAATGCAAGCTGCCTTTGATTATATGCTTCATTTGTCTAACTATACAAGAACAAATTATTTCATTTATAAGGGACATTTCTGTGCACTGCTTTGGCTGTGCTTCCACATTTCTGCAGTTGAATTGCATCAGCCTACTTCATGCCCTCAGGTTCTAAAGCAGCTTACAATGATTAGTTAAACTGATTCATCCAAGGTGCATCTACTTCAGTGTGTAATTCTGAGAAAAATCCCATCAGATGTCATTCTTTTAACAGCATTCTTTAACAGTTCATTTGGAACAATTTTTTCTTTGATTAGACATGTCAACACACACCCTCTGCATTCTAGTAAGTAGTGTCCCCTTCCTGATTGCTCAGTTTGAATATCAAACAAAAATAAATGTTCACCATATTTATCTTTCATTTACACTCTGTGCACTTTCTATCCCCTTCCTGATTTGTGGCTTCATTTGCTCATTAACCTGACTATAAAGGTTTCTACCCTCTTTAAAACATGCACAACATTTTCCTTATTGCCAGATGCTTCTGCCTGGTCTGAATTGTTTGATTCGCTGCCCTGCTGTAACATTGTTCTCTCTCTCTCTCTGTGCTGGTTACATTTAATTCTGCTACACTTCCTTAATGTTGATGTCTTTTTATAAACCTTCGCCTCACCTGTTTTTAGAGTCACGTTTCTTTTACAACCATTTTATTTCACTGATTTGCTTCATGGATCACTGCCTGGATGATGGCAGACCTGATTCTCCCAGTTGTTTTTCCTATAGCTCCCATTTTATCTTTCTCTACTGCTTTCATAAGGAACTTTTCTATACATTCCCAGTCCCTACTAAGCATGTATCATGGTTACTTTATTACTACATGGATCTGCAGTCATTTTAATTGTGCGCCATACTATTTGATGGTCACCTCTTCTCATCTGGCCACCAGGTTCTATACCAGAGAGTGTCCCTTCATGTGTGGCAAACTGGTTGCAGTTTACTCTTTGAGAGCCATCAAGTACACCTTTGTCCTTCTGCATGGTCTTCTAAAAGTGGCAAGCCACTTAAAAGGTATTCCATCCATCATCAGCTTGTCCTAAAAAGAAACACAGATAATGATGCAGACACTACCTCTGCAGTCTACCTATTCTATCCTTATTCACTGGAAAAGCTACAGTTCCTCTTCATTTAACATATTACAGTTCTAAGTGAGGTCTTTTACCTACCTCATGCATTGTTGAATTCAGTTACTGTTCTAATCATGCTGCCTCTTCAGGAAACGTACAAATCATCCATCACTCTCTTTATAAACTTATACTTCTTGCGTCTCTATAATTCTTGCAGTACATATTCACTTCTCATATTATGACTTCTTATTCTCATACATAGCTCTTTTTAAAAGATGAACTCCCACATGAAAAGTTATTGGTCCCCCACAGTTCTTATCACATGCTTCCATCTCCAATCCTCTTGATTGTACATGGCAAGCTCTTTTATTCTCTCATTATATGGTGTCAATGCATCATGTCTGCTGTCTCCTAAAGTTACATTTTCTCTGTTAATGTTTACACTGATGATGCATGCAAATTTAGTTTTACCATCTACTAATAATGAAATATATCTTCTTGACTTTTTTCTTCATTTGGTTTGTTTTATTTTTTGTTTCTTATGTTTTTTTTATTTACTAATACCAGATAAGTTTCAATTTAGCATCCGGTTATTGTGTCATATTTTTCTGATACCTTGCACTGTTTGTTTATTCTTAGTTCATCTCAAATGAATGCTCATGCCTGAGCTCCTCTTTTGTTGTCATTAGTTTCTAAAACAAAGTGAGAAATACTATAAGCATTATTCATGGAAACAATAACTAGTATTTTGTTTACATGTTCTGCTATAGCAAGAATGATGTAACCACTGGGAAAGATACCTGAAGAAGATTACCATTTAGGTTTGTATCTTCATTGATGAGCATAGTTACTATCTTTAGCCTTATATGGATCCATAAAATGGTATTTTCCATCTTTTAGATATCACTTCTATGTTTTTAAATAGCCCCAACAAGACTGAAAGGCATGACACTCATTTACTGATGTAAGGGGGAAATGATAATTCCAGCAGATTAGTTGGAGAGCGTATTATTTATATATTTATTTGCATTTATTTACTGAGATGGTCTATCTTGACAGAACCCCTTTTCAGCAGAGGCCTCGGGAGAAAAGCTCCACAAATATAATACATACAGTTTAATATAAACAAGTATATACAGTTTAAAAAGATACAATAGTTGCATGGAAATTATAATTTTGTCTACTATCTGGGTTTTAATGACAGTGACGTTTACAGTGTATAGGTTCATAGTTAAGTACTTGGCTAGTTGCCCTTGTGTGCCATAATAAGCCTAGCCAGTTTTCCTTTTTTGTGCTTGGAATAACATATCCCATTTGGTTATAGATTGACCTTAACCATCCAATGATCAATAATTATTCATTACCCCTAATGAGAGTAACTGTGATCATACTATAGATGCCATCCATGGGATATAGCATTTAGGAACTGCCTCTGTCCATTAGTAGTACAAGGGACAGTCCTGGGGTAAATTTTCTGTTTCCCATACATATATTTAAGTTGCCCATGAATATGGATAGAGATGAACTTTGTTTTATGTGGATGCAAAGTCTATTCCAGAGTAGCAGTATCCTCTGCAGATTTTCCTGTCCCTCTAAACTATTCAGTTGATGTTTCAGACGAAGTTTAGATCCCTATACAGAGTATTTCTGATGGCATTTGACTTGCTGATGTGCAGTAAATCCATCGATAATGGATTGGAGGATGCCTTGTATGCCAGTCACAGGTCACCTTTTAGGAGTCTGTCAGATATCAAGTATAGTGTCAGGATTTGAGCCAGTCCATCTAGAGCATGTTGTTTAGGCCTCGTATACTTTTAGTAAGGTATCTCTTTGGGTGTTCCAGTTGTTGCATATGTCTGGATAACTACATGCCAAAGATGGCATTATATTCAATGATTGGCCCAATGAGGGATAAGCAAAATAGGGCAATGGCATCCCTAGATCAAGACACAATCCCTTTGTTTATAAGCTAAGCAATATAGAAGATGTAATGGAAACATGTTGGCCAAAAGTTAGGTTACTGTCCACATAAGTTTCCAAATCCTGAACAACTTGGTCAGCTCTTTGGGGAGTATTATCAGTGTGGTACTTCCTTGGGGTAGATGACTTCATAAAGGATATAATAACAACATTTTTTTTTTAATTTAGTTTCAGTCCATGTTTTTGGCACCAGTTATTTATTTGGAACAAACCTTCTTGTAGGACGGCTAAATCATTTAGGGATTTAATGACTGCTCCTAGCTTGCAGTCATCTACAAACTTAGCCAGCTAGAGTCCTTTGGTATTGGCTTTTACTTCCTAAACATAGATAAACAGGAGGGGTCCCAGCACAGAACTCTGGGGACTCCATTTGTGACTGGACTGTTTGTGGAGGTAGCATCCCCTATTTTGATTGTCTGTGTTCTGTCTTTGGGCCAGTTGGCAATCCAGTGGGTGACATAGGGTTTATTCTCAGTTTATTTAGCTTTTCTACTACGCCTGAGAGGGGAATTATGTCAAACACTTTAGCCAGGTCAAGGTATGCAGTGTGTACCTTTCTGTCTTCATCCATTGCTTTAGTGAACTTTTCAAAAAATCCAACAGGTTGAGTAAGCATGACTTACCTTTGACAGATCCAAATGAAGCCAGGTCCAATGTTTGGAGGGTCCCTATGTCTTGATTAATTAGTTCCATGATAAGTCTTGGCTTTGCATATGAGGCTGGTAAGACCTATGGGACAGAAATTGCAAGGGTCTGTGGAAGGCCCTCCCTTATGCAGGAAATAAATGTACTTGTTCTCCATTCACTTGGTGCAAAACTTGTGTGGAGGCTGAGATTGAACAGTGTTATTAAGGGTGTGGCTAAATACTGCTTCATGCTGTTTAAAATGCATCCAAGGATATTGTCAGGACCCATCGATGCAGTTGTAGAGCTCAGTAATAAAAGACGAAACTGGATGCTTGCAAAACAGCGAAACATAGCATAGTGTTACACTATAAAGTTTAGATGATGGTCTGTGATTTGTATTAAGAAGAGAGAGACAGTGAGAGAGCAAGGAATATAAAGGAAGATTGAGAGAGTGGTTTATGAACTATGTTTTTCCTGGGGTAGAACAGGCCCAAGTATCCATTAAGTGAAGTTTTATTTTCTATTTAAAGAATTTGTGATTAGAGTTAAATTTTAAATAGAGAGGCATATTGTTCCACAATTTAGACATATGACTGGAGAAGAGGGAGTAATTGGTTGAGTTGAACAGGATCACGATTTGTTGAAAGTGAAGAGATCTGGGAAGCATGACATTTAAAATTATTTTACAGAAATGCTGCAAGTTTAAAAAGAAAGCAGTCTGTGGGAACATGATAAAAGATGACAAGAAAGACACAGCAACAGATATATAATCTTATTGCAAAATTATCTTGGGTATAAGATCGAGATAAACATAAATAGGGTAAGTGGTATTGCATTACATGTAAAACAAATGTTAACACTTAAACACAAAATTCACATCAAGCAAAACTGATAATATTAGAATAGTTTTTGGAATAAATGGGGCATCTGAGACACAAGGCGATATCTCTGACATACTGTTAAAGTCTAGTATACATGAAGCAATGATGTTTGGTGACAATAACATGCAAGAAAGAAAAAAAAACAACTTAGAGTTTTTAGGGATAAATTAGACAGAATTTAAATTACCACAGACAGTGCACTTTTAGCTGTGATAAGCATAGATAGCACACTTATAGGTTCTTAGGTCCATTGGTATTGTCATGTTACAAAATAACTTAATTTAACACAGTTAAGCAGAGGAGAATGATTTCCTTTATTGTAAAAAACTACACCTACATGTCAGACTAAGTAATAAAGGTCTTGTCTTCCATAACAAAGAAACTGCAGTAATTTTATACTGTAAACATTTACGAACAAACATTTTATCTATCAGACTATCGCCAATGGCCAATTAAAACTAAACATCTCTATCTTTTTTTGCTTACTGAGAATCTGCAGACCCCATATCAGTGCCTTTCCTTATTAGGCACAAGTGCCAATCTTCCATGTTGATGCTACAAAATACCAAGACAGTGGAAAAAATCAACATAGGCCTAAGCCATCAAGATCTATCTTGAAACATGATGGATGATGCTTCTAAAGGAAAAAAAAATGTTCTACAAAAAACTGGAACATGTCTTCCTTCTCACACTTCTCCCTTTTCAATCTCTCATTTGATGCTGTGAAGAATCACTCAGGTTGAGTGATTTTTAATGATTGGACAATAACAGCAAGTTTTTAAATGGGTAGACACTTTTTTAAGTACAATCATTCTTCATGTGCAATTTCCTTTTATCCTTTACATGTACAATTCTTATATAAGCACTTGTATAAGCATATACAATGCTTATTCAAGCGCTTAGCAAAAATAGTTTCATGAGTAATTAACACATATGTATGCTTAGATGGCATAGAATGACAGTTTGGATACATTTCTGTTTTAATTTCTCTTTTAAATATGCTGTCATGCATTTGTCCAAAACTCTTTGATAATAAATTATCCTCACTATCCTCTTTTCATTAAGATTTTCTTTAATTGTGATCTGTGGCACTTTTTCATGTTTCACAAAGTAGCAAAACAAAGAAGGCACAAGCACAACATGATGCAGATAAAAAGTTTTATTAACAGTAAGCGCTTTCACGTCAAGTGTGATGCTTCATCAGTCTTTCAGAAAATATAAGCTAAGCCTCTAAGTAATATAGTTTATAACTTAGAGGCTTAGCTTGTATTTTAAGAGCTTACTGTTATTAAAAAAAATTATTTGCATCGTATTGTGCTTGTGCCTTCTTTGTTTTGCTACTTTGTGGAACTGTTTGGATTTGTGAAGGCACTTAATCCTTTATGAAGCTTGTATTGTTTTTATTACTTTTTCATGTTTATTTCTAATGTGCATTGTTTGAAATTTAACAATTTTTCTAGATGCAAAAAGTTTTATGATCAACAGTTTGCACATAAATAAAATAATGCAAAAAATAATTATTTTAATGGCAGTAAAGATAAAAAAACTTAAAAGACTTTAAAAATTTTAAGATTTTGTCCTCATCCATAAAAGAAACTTGTCAAATATGTCCATTGAGAATTATCTTTTTTAGCATGAGAAAACTCCATAAACTTTTAATAATTTCTAGATTACTGTAAATGGCATGCTTATTATCTGATATAAGCAAGCATCACTCTGTTAGGATGAGAGCACGTGTACCCCCCTTTAAAAGCAAGGGTGAAATCAAGTGGCATTCAGTTCTGCAGCACTCCACCATGTATGGTTGCCATTTCAATAGTAATTTAATTTACCGTTTCAAAAGTTGCATTACTAAACACCTCTAACAATTTATACAGTTATTTTCAATTCTCAAATTGACTTTACTTTCCCATAAGCAGGCAAAATGCCCAATCCTGAAATGATATCATCACCCAAGTTCATATGTAACAGTCCTTCGAATGCAGCCTGTTTTAAATCATGATGATAAACACAAGAAACATTTATTTTCCCATCCAGATTCTTAATGTGAATAACAACAGATGCTAAAAAGTTAAATCACAACACAGGCACTACAAAGATTGCAGCTTCTATAAACTAAAAAATTAATAAAACAACACAAGTATTGAGCACTTTCATTCTTTTACTTTGAAGAACTTCATCAGAATGTTAATAAAGACAGTGTTGCCACATTTATGTTAAACACATCTTGGTGTCACTACTTAAAAGCCAAACAAAAATATCAATTCATTAGCTCTGTAAAAATCCAGTATTTTACAAAGAGAAACCCCAAAAATTTAATTAATCAACAAAATTAATTAAATCAAAAAAGAATGTTTGTACCAATCAAGTACTTTATATTTTAAAAGACTTTTAACAGAAATACAATCATTAATTCCTGGAGCACTATCTGTTCTTAGGAATACTTTCCCTTTCCACATATGAATTAACCTCTCCTACACATTTCTTTTGATCTATTTTTTTCTATAACCAAAAATTGAAATTCTCTAAAATCATTACAATTTTATGCATGCCTAACTTAAGTGTTTGAATTGTATTTTTTCTTGACAGCTAATAAATGTTGTTTGATTCTGTCCACTAAGCTTTTTGTAGTTTTACCAACGTAAAAACTGTCACAATCTGAACAAATGGGAAGGCAAACTAATAAAACTAATAAAAAAATTAGGGTGCTTGAAATGAAAACTACCTACAGTAAGAATAAACCTACAACAAGAACAGTTTTGGCATGTGTAGGTACCACAAGATTTATTCATCGCATTGTCTCTAGGTGATGTAAATGGGTATTCTAGAATCTGTCTTAATTTCTTTGGGGGGGTTGAATATAAAGCTTGGACTAAGTCGTAAAATTTAAGACAATTCTGGACTACCCAGAATGATTTGCCAGTTATTGGTTATAAAGTCTCTAATCATAGGTCTGTCAGTATGTATTGGTATGGGAAAAGTATAGCTTAAATCCTGATGTTTTTCTTCATTTCTGACATGAGTAATCTTATGTGAAATAAACCCTGCCTTTAAAATGGGTGGGAACTTAGTGTGCCTTTGGTTTATAACACTATTAGAAATAACTGTGAGTGTTTCAATAGGATAACTGCAATTATTTAAAAGATGGATGAGGTTCTCTACTTTTTGAATAAAGATCCCAGCTTCAATTATTAACCTACTCACCCTAATAACTTGTCCAACAAATGGATTAAATTTCATAACTGTTGGGTGAGAACTGTCAAAGTGAAGGCAATTGTTAGTAAAAGTCTCTTTACAAAAGACATTACTGACAAACTTACCTTCTTTTGTAAACATGGTGACCTCTATATCTAAAAAATGAACCGTGCTTCCTCTATTGCTCTATACAAATTTTAGCCACGGAACACTACAATTAATTTGTTGTAGAAATTCTTGAAATGGAGCTATGTCACCTGTGCAAATGAAAAACAAATAATCAATATATCTTTTATAAAAGCTAACAAATTTAAAATTAGGTAATTTACATAAAACTTCCTGTCCCCACCAACACATAACAAAGTTATCAAAAGCTTGAGCTACTCGAGCCCCCATTGCTATGCCACTAATTTGTTGGTAAATACTACCTGCAAATGTTAAAAAAAAATGTTACTAAGCACAAATTCCAAAAGCTGACAAATTGTGTTTGTGTCTAAACCAAAACCTTTAGCATATTTGTTAGTCTAACAAAATCCAAGCCTTCATCTTGTTCAGTTGAAGTATATAAAGAACATATGTCAATGGTACATAAAAATGTTTTTCCTGTGTAAAAGTGTAATTTTTAAGCTCGTCCAAAAAAAATCCAGGAATCCTTTAAATAAAATTTACTAGCTTGTACTATTGGCTGGAAGGTGTGATATCTTAAGAAGGGTCGAATGAACACACAGTCTCCAGGGGGATCAGGTTGCCATTGGGCTGCAATGACCTGTGAATGAAAACACTGTAGAATAGAAATGAGAGACTTGAAATAATGAAAAATAGATTTATCAACATCTTGTAATTCCAAATTACTTGGCAGTGGTGTACTGACATCCTCATGGATCACCCCCTATGCATCTCATGGGGAGAGAACTTTTTAGGAGTGTTAACTGCACTGTGAAAACTAAACAAAACTAGAGACAATGCCTCTGGCCATTCAAGGCCAGTTTCCTCACATAATTTTGCAACTATAGTTTTTAAAGACTGGTTCATTCTTTCACCAATTTCTGAAGCTTTGTGGTCCTATGTGGTAAATGGTATTGCATGTTTAGTTTTATTATTTTACATGCTTGACCTGGCTTGTAAAGTTTTTTTTATTTATTTATTTTATTTATTTATCATTTGTTGACCAGGAATGTCCGACTAGGTTCCACAGAGCCTGTTTTCAGCGGAGGCCTGGGGAGAAATGCTCCAGATGCATGTCTTTGGAATGTGGGAGGAATTATTGAATACAACAAGGTACATCAAATTATTTGGGTATTATTTTTTGTAATAGTTTCTTGGCAACTGTGGCTGCATCATTCCTGGCACAAGGATAAGTTTTAATCCACCTAGAAAAATAAAACATTTACAATTCCCAAAATTACTCAACTTTTGATGTTGTGGGAGCTTGATAAAATCCCACTGCAAACAGCAAAGTCCCCACAGGATTTTTAAAGATTGCTTAGGTATAGGAACACTCTTTTATACATAAAATTCAACACATACTATACAAGGTACTGGAAGTGTAAGGGACATACCAATCAATGAAAACTTGTCTTATTAATGCATTGTTTCTGAAGTGAGAGGACAAATGAAAAGCCCACACCTACAAAATAATGTGGAGCTACTAACCTTCCATCTGGATAGCACCACAATGAGTCCAGGGACTGGTTGCAACTATCATGTATCCACTTTAACTTTTTTTTTGGAGTCATCAGCTTGACATTGAAAAGGCAACAACTTCTGTAAAGAAACAGGTGTATTAGTTTCTTGCAGTTACTACAAAAATTAAGTCTGAAAAGGATAAGACAATCCAGCTTGTCTGGCTGCCATGTCTGCAAATAAATTTCCTTTTGAAATCTAAGATCATTTCTTATGAGCTTGATTAACGCTGTTTTCCAAAGTAACAATAGTGCATTTAACAGCAATGGCTTCAAGTTCAACTATGTGAACAGACACATTTCCATTTAATTGTCCAGTCAATAATACTCAATTTGCTATACACATGAAAAATGATGATACTAATGAGCCATCTTCTCTTTGAACAGAGGATCCATTGACAAATAAAAGCAATGCAGAGTTCTTGTAGTGGCATACCTTTTAGCTCTGGTCTAGGAGAAAGCACATGGTTAATTATAAATACACAATCATAGGGCTCATCTCCATCCACTGTAGGGAATAAAGAAGCAGGGCTGAGAGGTGAACATCTAATAACCTGCAACAAAACATTATTAAGCAAAGACAATTCATATTTAGACAGTCTAGAGGCAGACAAATACTGTGTTTTTGTTCTTAACAACAGTGCTTCTACAGAATGTGGAATTGCCACAAAAGCATCATATCCAAGAGTTAGGACAGCTGCCATTTCTACTACGTGCACCATTATGGCTACTGTCCTAAGGCATTGGGAAGGGCTGTGGCTACAGGATTAAGACAGTTACTGAAATAAGCAACTGGTCTAAAGTCATTTTATTTGCTGTGCCAATAATCTTAATGCTATTTCCTTTACAGCAGAATAGAAAGAATTTTTTTTGAGGAATCAGGTAGTCTAAGAGCAGAAGAGTTTGAAAGCAATGTTTTTAGTTAGAGAAATGTCTGTTTATTATGCTCTTGCCACAGTAAGGGCTCAGGGGTGTCTTTTTATAATAATTCTAACAAAAGCTTTAATACTTTGCATTATTTGAAAACCATTTTGGCAATAACCTGTCAGTACTAAAAGTAGCCCACAGTTGCTATAACATTGTAGTGTATGGTACTGCCTGAATGGCAGTAATCTGTGAAGGTAAAACTTGTCAGGAACCTTTTGAAATAAGATGTAATAAGCAGTGAATATGTGGTTTCCACAACTGCAATTTTGTCTTATTAACTTTGAATAAATCCAATGGGCACCATAAGCAAGAGGTTCACACCAGAAAAAATGGTTTATTGCACAGACCCATGAACAATTTGTACAGATAAATGCTTTCTTCACAAATACTTAGAGACTTCAGCAGATAAATACAGAAAGTGAATCTACTATTTAAAAACGCAACAAGTCAAGTGACTGAGTCCACCAAAAATTTTGAAGAACCATTAACCATTTTATACAAAATGACTTAAAACACAGTATCCAAACCTTAAAAAAATTACCGTCATAAACATTAAATAAATATAAATAACTAAAAACATATAAAACACATCATCTAAAATATGCTTTAAGTATTAACAAACAGGAGATGGAAATTGTAACATTAATGCCTGGTGCACAACCTGCATTTAATCTTAGTTTCCAGGCAAGTTCTTTTTTCTCCACTATTAAACCCCAGGGACCCCCCATGCTACTTTCAATATGCTGTTCAACTATAACAAATTTAAAAACATTGTCAGGGTAAATATTAATATGTTTAGCCAGAACATTTTTTTTCATTATAGTTTTTTATATAATTCAGATGTTCATAAACTCAGTCTTTTAAAAACCTTCCTATTTTCCCCACATAGAAACACAGACAGCTCTGGCATAATGCAATATAAACAACCCTTTTTTTAGACTGTTGAATCTAGCTGGAATATAAACCCTTATCCCATTAATAAAGCTTTCACCAACAGCAATATGTTTGCAAATTTTACAGTTATGACATTTAAACATGCCCTTTGTTTGTATGGAGGTGGGCATTTTTACACTTTGCTCTAAAAATGATTTTAACAAGGTACTTTTTCTAAAAACTATACTCAGTCATTCTCCCAGCTTTTTGTTACTGCCAGCATATTCATTCAGTACAGCCCAGTTCTTATTAAGTATAGCTCTTATAGCACTATTGTCATTAGAAAAAGTAGTAAAGAAACTTATGGCATATGTTAACTTCTCATGTGTAACCCTGTCCATACTGGAATCATGGACTACATTCTCACCCTGGTTACCCTCAGTAAGAATGTGGGCAAAATGCAAGGTTCTTCTCTTCTGTTATCACTTCTTGTAATATATTATCAACAAAGCCCCCAGGTAACCTCTTCTCAAGAACATATCCTTGATGTTGTTATATTCGGCCAAAAATTCTTCAGACAAGGTAACCATTCTTGCTGCATGTACAAATTGCCCCTTCACCACTGCTTTCTTTTCATGAACAGGATGCACGCTAGAGTAATGAAGAAAGTTGTTTGAGTAAGTAGTCTTTTTATAAATGCCATAGGTATCCACACATTTTCATAGTCTTTAACAAAATGTCAAGATAGTGAATGAAATCTGGCCTTATTTCATATGTAAATTGCAAAAACTCCTTTGTGTTATTCAAATAATGAATACATTCTGTGATCGGAGCCTGTTTTTTCTTCCAGACTAAACACATCATCAATATACCTTGCATATAAATGCCAATAATCCTTACATTTACTGTTAAGTACAAAGCATTTTTCCCATTGTAACATAATGACAATTGCATATAGTGAACATAGGCCAACCACAAGGCTATATCTTTTTTCTGCAAAAAATATTGCTGGTCAAAAAAAATAAAACTATTACGCAAAACAGTTAACAAAAGCTCAACATAGAGGTTTACTCTGTCCTGGGGCACATCTGTTTCAGTGTGCAAAAACTCAGCAAACCATTCAAGATCAGTGCTGTGGGGAATAGATGTATACAGGTCTTTCACATCTATAGTCAAAAAATACCTGTCTCATCAGATTTCAATTCATGACATTGTTTAAGAAAATCCCACCAGTCCCTATTTAAATAAAACATTTTTTCAAAACATCTTTTAAGTGAAAGTGAAGAAATTTTGCCAGTTGAGATGTCACAGAGGATGAGTGGGGTGAAATCCTTGTATATTTTTGGCAAACCAAAAATAGTAGGGACCATGGGATTACCAAGCTGTAGAAATTTGTATTCACCTGTGGAAATTTGACCTCACAGAAGCATATCATGCAACATTGTTTTAATTCTGATAAATGCAAGATTCATTTCTTTTCTTGAGACCTGCTTATATGTGTCCTCAAACAGTAGGGGATATGTTTTTTCCCATGTACTGCATATCATTCATAAGGACCACCCCACCCTCCTTGTCCGATTTCATGACATGTATGTTGTTCAGTTTCAAGTGGTTTTAACAGTTCAAGATCAGCATCAGAAATATTAGAACCACTTGCATGTTTAAGTGCAGAAGGTCAATTACACAAGGATCTCATATCCAAATCACACATTCTTTCAAATAAGGGAAGGGTGCAAGGGTTGAGTTGTAAACACTTGATAATCTCAGCTCAGATTCAGCACCTTCATTGACATCAAATAATAACTTAGTTCAATATATCCAGCTGCGCCTCCAGGTGTTTCTGCAGTTACCTTCTACTGTGTCTCTAGGTGTAAAATACTGCTTGTTCACATTTGCATTAATAATTCCAAAATTCTGTTACATACACGGTATCAGAATATTTTATCTTGAAGCATACATAATAGCAAACACAGCTGTACTGGTACTTGATCTTTGTCAAAGAGGTATTCGTTTGAACTGCAAGGTGATATACTTCATTTTTTAAAGGCTCAAGCCACACCTAACGTGAGTTAAAAGTGCACATTTAAAAGAACTGTACTGAAGGGAATGAGTTAAAGTTCATTTTCCTAATATAAACTGTAAGATCTATTACTGTATCAACCAAGTTGGCTTTCTTAGCTATAACAAAAGTGAAACCTTTGGAGAGAATGTCAGCAAGTTTTTGATTAACTTCATAGGAAATAAAGTTAAATATTTTAAAGTCACCCTAATGGTTTAAGATGATGCCACACGATGTTGGTACAGCAAGAATGTCATTATCCAAAATCACTGTCTCCACTCCCAACTTTTTATTACCCCTGTATATTAATTCAATACAGCATAGTTCTTGTTAAGTATAGCTCTTATGGCACTACTGTCATTAAGTCAAAAAAGTCAAAAGTCAAAGTCAAAGTAAACTTTATTGTCATTCAGAAGTCACACAAGTGCAAAAACGGAATTAAATTCCGTGTCTCTGGACTCAGTGTGCAGACACATATAAACTATTTTCACAGACATTTATACATATAACACCTAGCTATTACATCACAGACATGCAGGTAGTTAGACTAACACTGCACATAATTAGAAACACATTTTAACACTTTTCACAGTGAACACTTACTTGCATGAGACTTTCTTATTGCACAGGTGCTTGCTTAAGACATTGCATTGATCCTTGCACAGAAAGAGACATTTAAGTATTGCACTGTGAACACTAGAGTATTGCACTATGGACCTTAGAGTATTACACTATGGTTAATTTACAAATTCATAACATATTGCACTGAAAGAAGAGATATTTTACTGCATTACTAATGCTCCAGATGGTCTGTAAGTTAACAGTCATGGTGACTATTGCACTAAGTATTAGATGAGACTGATAACCAGGTTAATGCACAATATGAGATAAACTACTGCAGTTTCTACTGACCCAGATGACCATCATGGAGCATAGTTGTTACTAGAGTTCAGCAGCCTGATGACATTAGGGACAAAGCTGTTCCTAACTCTCATAGGTCTGCAACGTATGCTTTGGAAACACTTTCCTGATAGATGCTGGAACAGTCTGTAAACAGGGTGAGTGCAGTCTTTAATTATTCCTCTGGCCCTGCCAAGACATCTGGATACGTACAAGTTGTGGACAGATGGTAAGGTGGTATTGATGATTCTCTTGGCTGTCTTCACCACTCTCTGGAGGGATTTGCGCTCAGAGTTTGAGCAGCTTCCATACAATTCTATGAGGTGGTTCATCAGCATGCTTTCTATAGTACCTCTGTAGAAGGTAGTGAGAACTGTCGATGGGAGATTCACTTTCCTCAGCCTTCTCAAAAAGTGCATTCTCTGGTGTGCTTTCTTGACTATGCCATTTGTATTGGTGTTCCAAGACACGTCATCATCAATGTGTACTCACAGAAACGTTGTGCTTCTCACTCTTTCCCCAATGATGGTAAGGGGAGAATGTTCCTTGTGATTTTTCCTGTAGTCCACACGTATTTCTTTTGTATTGTTTACATTTAGTGTTAACTTGTTATTTCCACACCAGATAATCAGTTGTTCCACCTCGTCTCTCTATGCTGTTTCATCGTCATTACTAATGATGCCCACCACTGTTGTGTTGTGTCATCAGCAAACTTGATGATGTTGTTTGTATTGTAGCTGGTTGTACAATCGTGTTTTAAGAGGGTAAACATCAAGGGACTTAGCACACATCCTTGTGGGACTCCAGTGTTAAGAGTGATGCTATCTGAGGAGTTATTTCCTACACACACTTTCTGAGGTCTGTCCGTGAGAAAGTCAAGAATCCAGTTACAAAGTGGAGTGTTGACAGCTAGTTGGAGTAGCTTCATTACCAAAAGAAGAGGATGACCATGTTAAAAGCACAGCTGAAGTCAATGAATACTACCCTCACATAGGTGTTTTTATTCTCATGGTGTTCCAGTGACAGATGGAGTGCTAGAGAGATGGCATCTGCCATAAAGCAGTTTGCTTGGTAAGCAAATTGCAGAGGGTCAAGATCAGCAGGCAGCCCAGATGTTCTGGCATCCTTGACCAGCCTTTCAAAGTACATCACTGTGGAGGTGAGGGCTACAGGGTGGTAGTCATTTAGGCATAATGGTGGACACTTCTTAAGTAATGGAATGATCTGTTGTGTCCTTGAAGCATTTCAGAACTATTTGCTGACTCATTAGACATTATTAACTATTATTACTGATGATAGGACAGCCATGAACAACAAGAAAGAAATGAACTTAGAGTTTTTAGGGTTAATTTGGACAGAATTTAAATTACCACAGACAGTGCACTTTTAGCTGTGATAAGCATAGATGACATACTCATAGGCTCATAGGTCCATTGGTATTGTCAAGGTACAAAATAACTTCATTTAACGCAGTTAAGCAGAGAAGAATGATCTCCTTGACTGTAGAAGAATACACTTACATGACAGACTAAGTAATAAAGGTCTTTTCTTCTGTAACAAAGAAATTGCAGTCATTTTATACTGTAAAAGTTAATGAGCAAACATTTTATCTATGAGACTATTCCCACTGGCCGATTAAAACTAAACATCTCTCTCTTGTTTTGCTTACTGAGAATCTGCAGACACCTTATCTGTGTCTTTCCTTATTAGGCACACATTTTGATCTTCCATGTTGGTACTAGGAAATGGCAAGACAGTGGGAAAAAAAACAAAGCTTGCTTAGGCTGTCTGAATGCATCTTGAAACAAAATGGATTCTGCTTCTTAAGGAAAAAGTATTATACAAAAACTCTTGAACATTTCTGTCTTCTTACACTTTTCCCTTTTTGTATATACGAGGCTAATGACCACAAGGACTTTTTAAGCCTAGTGGTTTTTTAGGGGGTATGTGTAAGCTAGGGCATGCATGGTCAGACATTTACAGGTTGCTTCTACCCATTAGAGACATAGCTTACAGACCAAAGGTAAATTTCTGATTTCCCTTCCACTGCTCCAGGTTTTGGTTGAACAGAGTGAGGAAGAACTCTGCATCACATGGATAGGAAGCCTCTTCCAGAGAAGAGGTATTCTCTGAGAAACATGCCTGTCCCTCCAATATATCGTATTTATGTCACTAGCAAGGTTTAATTACCTGGATTGGATAGCTCTGATTCTGTTTGTTGTGCAAATATATAAGAGGTACATCAGAGCAGGATCCTGAGATGCCTTGCAGTATGTCAGACATGGATTATCCCTCAGTACTCTGTATGCGACAGAATATAGGGACAGGGATTTCAGCTGATCCACACAGGACATGTTGTTAACTCCCTGCTTTTTATTTATTTACTTTTTTGAGCTGTGGATGTTACAGTTATTGCACGTGCCTGGTCAGGTATATACTGAAGGGGACATTGTACTCAATGATGGCTATGATAAGGGCTGACTACAGTGAAAACACTTGTTCCTTGCTCCTAGATGTCATACCATTGCTAATAAGTTGAGAAACATACAATGATTTCCTTACTACCTAAGACCCATGTTGGTCAAAAGCTAGGTTACTGCCTATACATCCCCAAATTCCTGACTACTGGGTTTACTCTTCGGGGTGTGCTAACAATGAGGTAGTTCCATGAGGCAGATAACTTTCAAAAGAGCACAATAATGCATTTCTTGGCACTGAGTTTTAAACTGTATCTATGGTACGAGTTATTTGTCTGTATTAGCCCTTTCTGGTGGATATTAATGTCTTGGGGGAATTCTATGACTGCTCCCAGTTTGCAAACTTCTGCAAACTTGTTAAGCCAGATGCCCTTGATATTGACATTGGCTTCTGAGAAGAGGATGACAAAAAATACAGGAAGCACCACTGAGCCCTGTAGGACTCTTTCAGTGACCTGCCTCTTTGTAGAGGTGGACTCTCCTATCCTAACATCCTGGCACCAATCTGAGAGCAAACTGACAATTCAGTATATAACATATGAATTTATGCCTAATTTCATGAGTTTTTTTTCTTTTTACAATGTCCCAGTGGGGTATTGCATAAAATCCTTTGATCAGGTCAAGGTAGGCAGTATGTACCCTTTTGTTAGCATCCATTGACTTAGCAATTTTGTCAAAGAAGTCTACTAGTTTGAGAAGCCATAATCTTTCCTTGACAAAACTGAACCTGGTTGGTTTCAGTGTCAGGAGTTTTCCAATGTCATTATTAATCATGTCTATGGTAATTCTTTCCATGGCTTGGCATACAATACTAGTCAGATTAATGGGTCTGTAGTTTCCAGGGTCTATTGAAGACCAACCCTTATGTAAAGGGATGACTACTGAAGTTCTCCCTTCATGTGGCATGAAGCCTGACTGGAGGCTATGGTTAAATAGTAACTCAAGTGATCCTGATAGGTCATATTTCATGCTATTTAGGAGGCATCCTTGGATATTACTGGGATTCATTGATGTGGTGTTCTTGGCCTTGGATTGTGCATTTAGGACATGTTCTCCAGTGATGGTTTAGGGCTTTATGTTTGATGGTATTTCTTTAGGGTTGAGCCTGGGAAAGAGGGGAGCAAAACTGGAGCTGTATTTGTCAGCTGGTAGATTTGGTATATCTTCCAGCTCCATGCAGATGGCTCCATTCATACTTAGCTCTGCACATTTCTGTGTCCAGCCTTTGAGGTTATGGATAGAGCTAAAGAAACAGCAAACACAGTCCTTGCACGTAAGGCAACTGCCAGGTCTCAAAAAGCAAATTAGAAAAAATGTTGACCAGCAGACAATGGTGTACTAATAAATAATATCTCACTTTATTATGCCAAAGGGCACATAAAAAGGCAGAAAGCCTACAGTCCACTAAAGAAAGCCTTGCTTTGTCCTTCACTGGGAGACTATTTTTACCTCAAATTGCCATTAGTAGAACTGATTGGCCTTCTGAGTTGCTCATTCATATTGATGAAAGAGTTTTTATCCTGCTGGGTATTGCATTTCCTGACTTTCTTTCTAATATGGTACAGCCTATTAATGTTTGAATTCCACAATGGTGGTTTGTTTTTTTAGTTTGTTCTGAGCTTATTTCTGGTAAGTGCAGCTGTCTCTGCATTTACTAACATGATTGTATAGACTGTTAACAATGCTAAATAGGCAAATCTGCTCTCAGGGTTTGGGATTAACTTGAAATTTTGTCAGGCTGTCAGTAATAGGAAGTCTGCCTTAGAATAGTTTCTTAATGCCATGGGGCTAAATGAGGTCATGGATTTTTATTTCAAAGGAGAAAGCTATATGGTCAGATGACCTTACCAAACAGGACTTTGCATAGGGAATGTGCAGCGTTTGCCCATGTTAATGAGGACCAGATTCAGTATGTTCACTCCCCTAGTGAGCATGTGGAGTATCTGGTCCAGGGTGTTAGTATTTACAAAATCCAGAAATCTCTGAGCCTGTGGGTTTGGGATCACATATGATTCCCATAAGAGAAAAAAAAAAAACACTATTCAACAGCAGGATGTAGAAAGACCAAGGACACAATGTTACCATATCACATATTTATTCTTTGCTTTTGTCTTACATATAAAACCTAACAACCAATGAAAAACTGAACATTAGTCACATGCTCAACTCCCTAATATTAACCTAATTACACTAATTTAATAACACTCAATCTTACAAAACACAATATATATATATATATATATATATATATATATATATATATATATATATATATACACATATATATATATATATATATATATATATATATATATATATATATATATATATATATATATATATATATATATATATATATATATATATATATATATATATATATATATATATATATATATAAAGCAAAAAAGTTGAGTACTATACCAAAGTCCAGCCTACGATTCCAAAATCAAATATGCACCAAAAAACGCGGCAAAGACACTGCTATTCCTTAAAATCTTTATTGCACATAAACACAAGATGAGCGCTTTCGGGACTTCTCCCTTCATCAGATAAAATTACAATAAAACAACCCCTTCTTTTAAACTAGTGCATATCCAATAGGATTCAGTAAAAAGCCCGCCTATTTTGAAGGGTGGGCTTAACAGGTATCACATCATTTAAACCTGGTGTACGATTGGCCATAAGCTCAATGATCCATCTGGATTCTGCTAATTCTGTCAAATGCTTCACATCACCCCTCTAGTGGTAAGCCTTATGTTTACTATAGCCCTGAAAGTGAATTTGTGTGTTGCATTATCCATCACATGTCTGCTCAAAGCATTATGCACATCCCCATTCCTAATGCTAGATAGGTGCTGTAATATCCTTGTCTTTAACATCTGGTTAGTTTTCCCTACATAAAAACTAGGGCAATGGCTACACTCAGCTAGATACACTATATCCGTGGATTAGACAGGTAGCCCTCCCTTTTAACACAAATTGCCTATGTGTAACAGGATGCTCAAAGTTAGTCTTCTTATTAATGTGGCCACAAGCTTTGCACCTCCCACACGGGAATGTGCCTGTCATTATTGTTGCCACTGTATTTTGACTACTTAGCCTTTCTTTGCATAACAAATCCTTCAGATTCTTGTTTCTTCTATATCTGAAGTTAGGTCTACAACCTACTATATCACTCAACCCTTCATCACTAGTCAGAATGTTCCAGTTATTCTGTACAACATTACAGATATCACCTATGTTGCTACTGTAAGTAAACATTAACTGGGGACTCCTTACAACTATGGGTCTTTTATTTTTGTCTATCTGAGCTGGAGTGCGTCTAAGCCAAGGTTTATATTTGCTTTCCCTAAAGCCTTTGCTGGTGTTTATCAGCTTATCCACTTTATCTTCCCGATAACCCCTCTGTTGTAAACAGCCCTTAAGTGTAGCTAGTTCTTTGTCATAATCACCATTATCCAAACATAACCTGGAGATCCTACTCACCTGCCCCTGTACAATGTTCGAATATGTATAACGTGAATGCATGCTATCATATGACAGTATCGTGTTCTCCCAACATTCTTTCTTTTATAGTTTTGATGTGAAACCATCTACACTCTGTGCTAAGTTTAGATCCAAAAAATCTATAGAATCAAAGGAGGCTTTTAAAGTGAACCTAAAGAATGTTGTGGTCGAATGTAAAAAACTCACAAATTTCTGTAACATGTTCAAATTTCCATTCCATAATATAAAGACGTCGTCCACAAAACGCACATACATCTTTATATATCCCTTCCATGCATCATTACTCAATATGTGGTTTTTCTCCCATTGGGCAAGGACTAGATTAGCATAAGTGTTGGCACAAGGGGTGCCCATGGCTACCCCTGTGCCTGTCTATATATAGACTCTGCTCCTATGAAAATATTGTTCTCCAATACCAATAGCAGAAGTTCCTTTATTAGGCTAATCTTGACCTCAGTAACTCCTAGGTCGTTCAAAAGGGTACTTAACATATCCACTCCATATTCATTGTTAATGACTGTGAATAAGTTGTTTATATCTAGGGTGGCCATCAATAACTTATCCTTCTTATCCATATAATCTACCCTACCCAACTTCATCAAGAAGTCACCTGTGTCCAACAAAATATTCTCAGTCCCTTCAACATAGGGTTTTAATTGATGTTCCAACCATATAGAGATATTTTCAGTCACCCACCCCCTCCCTGAAACTATGGGTCTCAGGGGTGGGTTAACCAGGGACTTATGAATCTTAGGGAGTGCCTTGAAGACAGGCGTGACTGCTTTTTCTAACCAAAGAAAGTCAAAAGTACCATCAGTAATTCTCATCTCAAACTTCAGCCTTTGCAGGGCATGATGTACCCTATCTATGGCTTGTCTCACACCCAATGGATTAATCTGGGTATATGTGCTTTCGTCTTGGAGTAGTTCTCTCAATCTACTATTATACCAGGTTGTATCTAGCACAACAACCGCCCCACCCTTATCTGCCGGTTTTATTGTTAAATCTGTATGATTACATAAACCCTGCCATGCTGTCCTCTGTGTTTGAGTAAGATTGTAAAATCTGCTGGTATCTCCTTCAATGAAGTATCTTATCAAATCTTGCTCACATCCCCTAATGAACAAATTCAGGGTGGGTGTAAGTGGTGGTACAAAACTACTCGGTTTCTTTAAGGTCAAATTACCTCTATCATTATCCCCATACATCATTTTCAGAGCTACATTACGACAGAAAAGCATGATATCCATTATTATTTCATTATATACACTGCTATTGCTGGGCACAAAGGTAAGCCCTTTGTTAAGTACTGCTAACTCATCATTATTTAAAACATATGTAGATAAATTAAAAACAATACCAAAGTCCACATTATTAGTCAGTCCAACATTTTCCTCCTTTTGTCCATGCTCCGGTCCTCGCTTAACGACCTTTTCCATGCACCTTTTTTCTTCATAGGTGCTGGCAGCATCTCCAAAAAATGCTGTTTCCCCCGTTGTGTTTTCGGTCATGCCCCCATATTGCTTTCTCCTGATAATAAGTCATCCATCGGCGTAGCTGCTGTAGCGCAGGTTACTGTTGATACTTCCGTGGAATGAGTAATGGAGGCCGAGTTGGTAATGGACTCTGCTGGTCACAAATTGTTGTCATCTCTATCTGGCAGAGATTCTTTCGATGTCCCTGGCAAAGTCAACTGGACCTGCTCGCTAACTGTACTTGGTTCTGGTGGATCTGCATGAAATACTTCTGCCTCTTGCTGATGCATTACAACAGTACTAGCTTTCCGTCTCACACTAACCTGTTGACGTGCTTTCTCCCATCTGCGTACATTACCATTGGGCTGAATATCGTTCGACTATACTCCATTGGTTCTGGGCCATACGAAGATATTACCTTTGGTAAAATCTTCAAAGTCTCTCTGTATTTTACCCAGTTTTTGCTTCTTCAAGCGTTCATCATTATTAGCAAAAGTGGCATACAATTGATGCAGGCGTTCTATGCTCCTTCTATCTACATAGTCTTTTTCCAGCTTACTCTGACGCTCAGCTACTTCTTTTTTCAGATTTTCAATATCCAGTGCAAAATAATCATTCAGCAACTCCATGTTATTTGAAACTGGTGTTGATGTTTAGTGATTGTCACTTAGCCAGTAAATCCGGATAACGATCACCCTGTGTTGGCATACAGAGGATCCTCATCCCTCTAGGAACAATGCCATAATCTATGCAAGCCTCTAGATGAAAGTTCTGCCATTGTAAACATTGTAGCTTGCTTACCTTAAAGCTCAAATCTCTAGTCATTTCATCAAAAGTTTTGTCTACTATTGCTGGAACTTGTCGCTCCATTCTTCCATCTCCTTGGAGAGCAAAACCCAAGTTCAAAAGCGGGTTCTCACTTTCAGTATATTTTTTGTAGCTCCACATAGCAGTCTCTCCTCTTCCACCTCGCAAAACTGTGGAGGTAGTTTCCTCTGCATTCAACCTCCCTTCCATAGCATGTAAAGTACTCCAACAACAGGAACAGAAAACAAAGCAAAAAAGTTGAGTACTATACCAAAGTCCAGCCTACGATTCCAAAATCAAATATGCACCAAAAAACGCGGCAAGGACACTGCTATTCCTTAAAATCTTTATTGCACATAAACACAAGATGAGCGCTTTCGGGACTTCTCCCTTCATCACATAAAATTACAATAAAACAACCCCTTCTTTTAAACTAGTGCATATCCAATAGGATTCAGTAAAAAGCCCGCCTATTTTGAAGGGTGGGCTTAACAGGTATCACATCATTTAAACCTGGTGTACGATTGGCCATAAGCTCAATGATCCATCTGGATTCTGCTAATTCTGTCAAATGCTTCACATCACCCCCTCTAGTGGTAAGCCTTATGTTTACTATAGCCCTGAAAGTGAATTTGTGTGTTGCATTATCCATCACATGTCTGCTCAAAGCATTATGCACATCCCCATTCCTAATGCTAGATAGGTGCTGTAATATCCTTGTCTTTAACATCTGGTTAGTTTTCCCTACATAAAAACTAGGGCAATGGCTACACTCAGCTAGATATACTATATCCGTCGTTCGACAGGTGGCCCTCCCTTTTAACACAAATTGCCTATGTGTAACAGGATGCTCAAAGTTAGTCTTCTTATTAATGTGGCCACAAGCTTTGCACCTCCCACACGGGAATGTGCCCGTCGTTATTGTTGCCACTGTATTTTGACTACTTAGCCTTTCTTTGCATAACAAATCCTTCAGATTCTTGTTTCTTCTATATCTGAAGTTAGGTCTACAACCTACTATATCACTCAACCCTTCATCACTAGTCAGAATGTTCCAGTTATTCTGTACAACATTACAGATATCACCTATGTTGCTACTGTAAGTAAACATTAACTGGGGACTCCTTACAACGATGGGTCTTTTATTTTTGTCTATCTGGGCTGGAGTGCGTCTAAGCCAAGGTTTATATTTGCTTTCCCTAAAGCCTTTGCTGGTATTTATCAGCTTATCCACTTTATCTTCCCGATAACCCCTCTGTTGTAAACAGCCCTTAAGTATAGCTAGTTCTTTGTCATAATCACCATTATCCAAACATAACCTGGAGATCCTACTCGCCTGCCCCTGTACAATGTTCGAATATGTATAACGTGGATGCATGCTATCATATGACAGTATCGTGTTCTTCCAACATTCTTTCTTGTATAGTTTTGATGTGAAACCATCTACACTCTGTGCTAAGTTTACATCCAAAAAATCTATAGAATTAAAGGAGGCTTTTAAAGTGAACCTAAAGAATGTTGTGGTCGAATGTAAAAAACTCACAAATTTCTGTAACATGTTCAAATTTCCATTCCATAATATAAAGACGTCATCCACAAAACGCACATACATCTTTATATATCCCTTCCATGCATCATTACTCAATATGTGGTTTTTCTCCCATTGGGCAAGGACTAGATTAGCATAAGTGTTGGCACAAGGGGTGCCCATGGCTACCCCCTGTGCCTGTCTATATAATATGAAAATATTGTTCTCCAATACCAATAGCAGAAGTTCCTTTATTAGGCTAATCTTGACCTCAGTAACTCCTAGGTCGTTCAAAAGGGTACTTAACATATCCACTCCATATTCATTGTTAATGACTGTGAATAAGTTGTTTATATCTAGGGTGGCCATCAATAACTTATCCTTCTTATCCATATAATCTACCCTACCCAACTTCATCAAGAAGTCACCTGTGTCCAACAAAATATTCTCAATCCCTTCAACATAGGGTTTTAATTGATGTTCCAACCATATAGAGATATTCTCAGTCACCCACCCCCTCCCTGAAACTATGGGTCTCAGGGGTGGGTTAACCAGGGACTTATGAATCTTAGGGAGTGCCTTGAAGACAGGCGTGACTGCTTTTTCTAACCAAAGAAAGTCATATTTAATGTATATATATATATATATATATATATATATATATATATATATTATATATATTTATACACACACACACACATACACACACACACACACACACACACACACATATATATATATATATATATATATATATATATATATATATATATATATCTATAGAGTAAACTCTCAGTTAACCAGCACCCGTGGGGATTGGTAGATGCCAGATAACTAGTTTCTGGTTGCTTGGAGTTACTATTTGAAATAGCTTTGCCAAATTCAGTACCCTCTACTATTTGTTTGGTTTGACTTGTTCTTAGGTTGAGGAAAGATGGAATTTATTCTGATCTTCATTTTTAAAACTCTAAAACTCTAAAAACATAAGGTATGTTTTTGCGAGGGGGTGGGGGGACAGAAAGTGCAACACATGAAAATTGTACTGTATTTCTTTGATTATTTTTTTTTCCTCCGGCTGCTTGAGAATTCTGGTTACTTGAGTTCCAGTTAACTGAGAGCTTACTGTATATAAACTTATCAGAAACCTTCCTTACATTGAAAAAATAAATATTTCTTTCCCATAGGTCATGAATTGTCCTTCTCTTGTCTCTAAGAAAACACTTAATGTTGATTACATTGTTTAATCCTAGAAATTTATCAGCTCCTAATTTTAATTGCCATAATGTTTCTCTATGCTCAATTCTATTCTTATGATTACCACCCCTTAGTTCTTTAAATGCAGGTTCTAAAACAAAAAAAAAAAAAAATTCTTATAAACTTTACAATCAATCAAATGCTTATAGAGGGAATTTTTGTCATCTCTTTTTTTAATGGTGCAAACATGTTCTCTTATCCTTTCCTTCAAACTTCTACTAGTCATCCCTACATAAAAGATACTACAGCCTGAACAAATACAAATGTATACTAACCCTTTGGAATTACAATAAACTTTTAGGTACAGGAATGGTATAATTCAAATGATCTAAATTAATAAAAGGCCCTTCTAAAATATATCTACACATATTACAACCTTTACTTTTATGCATCCCTTTGTCTAAGTTAGAAAAATGTATCAATCAACAACAGTCTGTATAACACACAAATACACTAATACACTAGCTGTGTACAGATAGAGTTACCAGTTAGTCAATATCACCGTAAAAAGCAAAAGTATACCAAGTACTGTATCAGGCTTCCGTCGAACAATGGCTTGAAAACTCTTCAGCACCTCAAGCGTTCAACGGGACATATCCAAAGTCGTATAACAAAGAAAGCAAGTAAATGCAATGCAGGCTTGATATTCAAAGCCAGTATGCGAGTCAGTGCATACAAAAATAAGCTATCTGCTTGTAGATGGAGTCAACAGTTAATTCAAATAAAGTACCTGATTCAAGAGCAAAACTTCAGAGGAACAATAGCTTGGAAACCTTCAATGACAAACCAAGCGTTCAACAGAGTATATCCAAGGTAGTTTATTCATATAAAAATCGGCAAGCGCTTTCAACTAGGTCTTCATCAGGCTGTTAAACAGTTTAGACTGACAAAGCACTCATATTTATAACAAAACATCACAGTAGCAACAATGTCATTTCCTGTTAAAATTTTAAACTGACAGAGCATCACAGTAATGAAAATGCCATTTCCTGTTACTACTAATTCAAAGTCTAAAAACATTTTAAATAGAAAATATATATAAAAAAGGTATACATAAAAAGATATGTAGTGATAGTTGCACGCAAAAGCTGACTGTATGTAGTTCCAAGACAAAACACTGTCATTGTACAAAAAACATATAATTGCATACACAATAAAATAAAATTACTGCTAAGAAATGTATCTAATTTATTAAAATTATTGTTAGTGAAAGCACTTATGCATTAGAAATCCATTCAAGATGACACAATAAATACAAAAATAATAAAATTTGTATCATGGTGTAAACTCTCATGAAGTCAGAAATTTACCATCAAACATTATCACTAAAATATATGTATGAAAAACATATATATATATATATATATTGATTTACACATCTAGTAGGAAATATCTAATATATTAAAAATATTATTATTAAGAACAATTCAACCCACCACAGTAGATGGAAACGAACTAACATTGATGTCATGATGTAAAAGTCTCAAGAAGTCAGAAATTTACCACCAAAAAGTGTCACTGAATTATATATAAAAAATGTGTAAAATGATCCACATATCTATGAGGTCATTGCCTACACTAAGTACATATATATAAAGATATATATATATAAATATATATGTAAAAGGCCTCATAAACACTGACACTATTTGCACTAATGATACATCCACACAATGTGCAATAATATAGGTTAAAAATACCATAAATTGTTGTGACATGACATCATTATATATAGTAATATAATGTTACCATAGATAACCTGCTGCATAATAGGATGGCAGTACATAGCAATCCAAATATTCACAAATAGCTGCGTCATTTATAAATTGTGAGTGATGAAAAATACTCACTATTTTTGTATTCATATTTTATTTAAGTTTCCTGGCTTTAAGTATGGGTTTAATAGAGACCCTATCATTAATGCCAGGGCTGCGATCAGCTCTAAACCTAATAATCCATTTGGCTTCCATTTGTTCAGGGAATTTTTGTCATCTCCTTTTTTAATGGTGCAAACATGTTCTCTTATCCTTTCCTTCAAACTTCTACGAGTCATCCCTACATAAAAGATACTACAGCCTGAACAAATACAAATGTATACTAACCCTTTGGAATTACAATAAACTTTTAGGTACAGGAATGGTATAATTCAAATGATCTAAATTAATAAAAGGCCCTTCTAAAATATATCTACACATATTACAACCTTTACTTTTATGCATCCCTTTGTCTAAGTTAGAAAAATGTGTAGGGGAAATAATTTTAGTAGCATCCTTCTGCAATAAAGTTTTAATATTAAAGCTATTTTTATATACAAACCTAGGAATCCTTTCTACAACATTAAATCATTTCATATTACCCTCTAATATATTCCAGGTATCTATAATAACACTCCTAATCTCTGAACTATCAACTGTTATGTTTAAATTACAAACTAAATGATTTTCTTTTCTTATTGCAAGGGTAGTAGGATTCCATCTCTAAGTGATGTAAAAGGATGTTTTAATATAGGAGGAAACATACTTTCTTTTTTAGATATAATTTCTTTAGCAGTACTATCCAAACTACATCTTCTGTAACCCCTTTCTACAAATAATGATATAATGAAACTTATTTCTTCCTCAAAAACGTCATCACAAGTAGTCATCTTAGATGCCCTTATAAATTGACCCCTAGGTATATTAATTTTCATAAATCTTGAATGACAGCTTTGAAAATGTAAATAATTGTTATAGCAAAATATTTTTTCTATAAATAATACTATCAAAATCATTTTTTTTCGTGATTCCAAGTCAAAGTGACATATAAAAAAAAATCACTTGAGTCTCCACTTCACCTACAACAAACTTAAAAAAAAACAGAATCCGCATTCAGCTGATCAAACAATTTCTGGCAATCATGTATCGTTCCTTCTATAACCAAAAAGGTTGTCTACAAATCTATCATAGTAAACAACTCTATATTTCGTTTATAAGACTAAATGTTACATGTTCCCACAATCCAAGGAAAATATTAGCAAAAGGAGGGGCAGCAGAATACCCCGTAGCTTCCCCCTTATATTTGTTTGTATACCTTGTTATTAAAAATAAAATAATTATTATCTAAAAGTAATTCTAGGAGACTACAATAAAAATTAATATCCTGATTAAAAAAATTCTGTAACTAAGAATTCAGATATAGCCTCATATATTCTACCCCCTCATTGTGAGGAATATAATTAAATAGAAACATATATCAATAATCATTAAACAATTTCTTTCAGGACTGAAGTGATATTTCTCTTTGAAATTTCTAAATTTATCCAAAAAATGCCAGGAATCCTGTATAAAGAAAAGTAGCTTTTATATAACGGGTTTAATATAGCATCTAAATAAATAGAAAGATTCCTTCAGTAGAATAATTAAGTGTAGAAACAATAGGTTTAAAAGATGGGCTTCTTTGTTTTTTTTATGAATCTTGGCTATTCCAAACAAAGTGCCTATAATACGATTTTCAACTAACAAAACATTATATAACTCTGTATCTAACATTCCTTCCATTAAATTATCATATAGAAAACTTTCTATTTTCTTAAAACATTGAATTACTTCAGCTTTTGTTACCAAGGAATATTCCTTATCATCATCACTCACAATTTTTCCATTTTAAAATATAATCACTTTAATCCATAATCACGAGGCCTCCACCTTTATCTGCTTTCATAAATCTTAAAGTTTTGTTATTCAGAAGTTCTCTTGAAGCAAATTTCTGGGTACTATTCATATTATAATAATGCAGTGTTTTTTTTTTTTTGCTTTACTAAAGTTCTTATTTTACCCTCACCGGTCTTTTCAAAAACTCTAAAAGGTTTAATAATGCAGGCTTAAAAGACAATGTTTTCATAAATCTAGAACACATCAAGTTTACATCTTTTAGTATAAACTTTAAATTCACTTTTTTAGTAAACTCTTTAAGATCTAACAAAGTCTTAGAAATATCCACTCTGCAGGAAGGAATAAATTTCAAACCTAATTTTAACTCTGCTAACTGTTCTTCATTCAATTCAGTACATGATAAGTTAAAAACATGCACAATTCCCAATTTATTATGTGGTAACTGAAGTCACCCATGAATATGGTATTGGGCTGAATAGCGAGGATCGTCAGTTAGTTTAAGTAAGAATTATAGGTTTCCTGGATCATAGAGGGTAACCTATATGTATCAAGGTAATGGCATGGAGTTTGCCTATGGTAATTTGGATATGGAGTAGCTCAAGCAACATATATATATATATATATATATATATATATATATATATATATATATATATATATATACAGAGAGAGAGATATGTGTGTGTGTGTGTGTGTGTGTGTGTGTGTGTGTGTGTGTGTGTGTGTGTGTTAATACATGACAGCCACAACAGCATAAAGGTTAATAATTCACTTTACCTAAATAATAATGAAAACAGTACAAATGCAGATTAAAATATGCATTAATTGCCATACACACACAGAAATAAAATAAAAGGCAATAAAAATATAATGTCTACTACAAACCCTAAACTCATGATTTCTATGTTCCCTGGCTTTATCTTACTATGGAAATTTGTCTATGTCACAAGTTAGATAAATTAATAGCTAGTACTCACACATGAGTCCACCACAAACAAGACAGCATCAACTCTTTCTAGTCAAGTATAGAGCACATAGTTGAACACAATGCTTTTTCCCTAGCTCACAGTGTTCATCACATGACATTACCTTTCTGCCACTGAAGAAAGTTAAGTACTGTAATTACACCAATTTTACTTGTCAGAGCAGCAATAAAAATTGCCACTATAGATCGAATTTTGCTTCTTATTGTAGATGCCATCTAGATGTGTCTCATTGATATGCAAGCTGTTAAGTTAAACTATGCCAATTACATTTCAAAAGAAAGACAGTTCATAGTCTTTCATCTTTTTGGTTACATTCACAAGAGTGACAGCAGGTTTGAAGATCTGACAAACTTTAAAAGATATGCCCTGTTCTTTACCATTTAAACGACAAAAGCCACAATTTCCTAAGTCATAAATCATATATATAACCCATGAAATAATTCTAACTCCTTCATCCTTCAACCTGTACCAACTTACACTATCTATAGACATCTAACCAAACTTAAACCCACAACCCTAGCAGTAAACAAATTACCTGCCAAATTCTTACAAATAGCCACCGAAGCCATTTTCTAACCAATATCTATAATCATTAACAGATCAATCTCAGAACAAAAGGTGACACCTCTCTGGAAAATCTCCTACATTATACCAATACACAAAGGGGGCACCTCCACTGACCTAACAAACTACCTCCCTATAGCTATACTTTCCCCACTGGCTAAAATACTGGAAAAATGTATCCACACCTAGATCCTAATTTATCTCCTCTCCAACAAATTTCTTGCCGAAACTCAACATGGATTCTACCCCAACCACAACACTACCACCGCACCCATCTATTTTAGTAACCTAGTAAATATGTAATGCAACAATGGCCAACTAGTGTCTGCAATTTTCCTTGATATATCAAAGGTGTTTGAAAGAGTCATAAGTTCATAGGTTAGTACTAGGCTATCAGCCCTAGGGCCTATACAAGCCTAGCCATAACAATTCCCTGGCTATTTCTTCCTACACTATTTACTTCCCTGCACCCCTATCTAGCAGGGTGACTGACATGATCTTTGGGGTGAATTTCCTTTTTCCCATCCAGTCGTGAGGGTTCCTTTTGAAGAGGTCCAAAGAGGCTCTCTGCTTGACATGTATGGGCAGTCTGTTCCAGAGTCTGGGGAGTCTCTGGGTCAGGAACCTATCCCTCCAGCATGTTTTGTTTATTGTGATGACAAGGTTTAGATCCCTGGAGCATGTAGCTCTAAGAGATTGGGATTTCTTTAAGTGTAGCATGTCCACCAGCTCTGGGTTTGATATGGCCTTGTATGTTAAGCAGAGATCTCCTCTGAGCAGACGATATGTGACAGAGTATAGCTGGAGTTATTTAAGGTGGTCAGCATAGGGCATCTGCTTTAGGCCTGTGATTCTTTTAATGATGTATTTCTGCGGCCTTTCCAGCTGTTGCAGATGTCTTGAGAGGTACATACCAAACGGGGCATTGTATTCTATAATGGGTCTAATGAAGGATGAGTACAGTGGGACAATGACCTCCTTTTTTCTGGATGAAAAGCCCTTAGTGATGAGGTGTGCCACATAGAAGGATTTCCTGACTGTTGTGGTGATGTGGTTATCGAAGGTGAGACCACTGTCCACCGGTGTCCCTAAGTCTCTTATCACACTTTTGGTGTTTAGTGTACTGCCACCTATGTGGTAATTCATGGGTACATTTTTTTTCCAAACGGGGATAACTATACATTTCTTGGCATTGAACTTGAGCCCATGGCTCTGGCACCAAGCATTTATTTCTGTAAGGCCCTTTTGTAGAGGATCCACATCATTTGGGAATTCAATAATGGCTCCCTTAGTGTTGGCCTGTACTTCAGAGAAGTAGATGCTGAACAAGAGTGGTCCCAGGACTGAACCCTGAGGTACTGCACTTGTCACTTGTCTGGAGCTGGATTTGGTGTCGGCTACTTTTACAGTGTGGGTTCTGTCAGTAAGCCAGTTGGCAACCCATCGAGTGACATAGGGATTAATGCCCAGCTTAGTAAGTCTATCTATGATTCCAGAGTGGAGGACGGTGCCAAAAGCCTTGTTGAGGTCCAGATAGGCTGTGTGGACTCCCTTACCTGTGCCCACAGCTCTGGAGACTGATTTGAAGAAGTCAATCAGGTTCAGGAGACAAGATCAGCCCTTCACAAACCCAAACTGGGTGCAGTCCACTGTTTGAAGATTGCCATTGTCTTTGTTTATACGTTCCATGATAATACATTCCATGGCCTTGCAGATCAGGCTCGTCAGACTGATGGGGCAGTAGTTCCTGGGATCTAAGGTGGATCCCCCCTTGTGGAGTGGGATAACTGTAGCTGTGCGCCACTCATTGGGCACGAAGACTGAGGTGAGGCTATGATTAAACATGACAGTTAGGTGAGGTGCCTGTTCATTTTGTAGTTCATATAATACACAGCCCGGGATGCCATCTTGTCCCATGGATGCTGTATTCTTAGCTTTGGAGAGCGCATTTTTTACCTATGTGGCCATTATTACCACAATTTGGCGATCTTCTGGTATTGAGATAGGCCGTTTAGGGGGTGAGAGGGTGGTGAAGTTGCACTGATTTGATCTGCCAGGATATTGGCAATATCCTTGGGATCAGTATATTTAATGTCATTCTGTTGTACCTCAGAGCAGATCTGAGCATTGCCATTTAGATTCTTGACATAGTCTCTCATACAAAACTTCTAACATCACTCTCAGAATTAAAACTAGCTACCCCCACTCTACTATGGTTTTAAGACTACCTCTCCCAACGCCATCAAGCTGTTCAGTGGTAAAACTCCCTTTCCCCCCTACTTTCTGTAAAACTAGGAGTACCCCAAGGATCAATCCTAGGACCCCTATTTTTCACTATATTTACAAATAATCTTCAGAAAGCCACCCCTCTAGCAAACCTGGTTCAATACGCTGATGACTCTACCTTAATCTGCTCTGCCCCCACCCTCCAAGAACTTCACATCAAGACCCAAAAAGGCTTTACATTTATTGAAACCTGGCTAACAAACTCCCAACTAACACTAAATCCTAAAAAGACCCAACTTATGCTCTTCCATCCTTCCAAATCAGCAGTACCTACTCCCCCATTTACTATTTCTCCATCAGATAATACCTCTATCTCCCCCATCACACAAACCAAATTACCAGGGGTCATTACTGATAATTGTGTGAAATTTGACAAACACATAGTTCATACAATAACCAAAGTCAGCAAAAAACTAGGTACTCTTTACAGATGTAAAAACTTCCTAACCAGGAACAGTAAAGTTACAGTAGCTCAGACCCATCTTCTCTCTACCTTATTGTATGCTTCTTCTGTCCTAATTAATCTAAACAAAAGTGATTTAAACAAGCTATCAGTATGCTACAATAAAATAGCAAAATATGCCACAAAATCCTCCTACCGCACCCACCACTGTTAAGCCCTAAAACAGCTTTCCTGGCTGGTACTGCCAAACACCTTAGCTCTAAACCAACTTCTTCTAGCTCACCAAATACTGTACAAACCTGACAAAACTCCAGCCTTACAAGATCTGATCACCCTCTATTCCAATAACCGAGAACTTAGATCCACTAACAAGACACTAATCTCAGTCTCCAAAAGCCATTATAGCTCTGGTGACTCCCTGTATTCTAACAACATTGCCAAGACTTGGAACCCTCTACCACTACAACTCAGGGTACAACCTAACAAAACCATCTTCAAAAAACAGCTTATTTTCCACCTAAACAACTCCTGGACATGCAACTGCCTAGCACCTGGCTGACATATTCTAACACCTTTCTCCTACCGACTATCCAACTTCTTCTTTAAAACTCCCACAGATGCACTATATATTATCACACATTACTTACCAACTCACTGTCACCTACTCCCCACTGCCCCATCTATACCCATTAACTCTCCCCTAGACTAAGCTGAAAAGCTTTCCCTTAAAATATCAATGAACCTCATATGAACTTGTCTATATTCTCCTCCTTTGACCAACTAGCTAGTATTTTTAGTTTTTCCTTTCTTCTCTTATCTTCGTTACATCTTCAAGTTTATCTGGGTAGTATATTTTATCTTTTCCTTTCTTGTCTTATCTTCACTACATCTTCAAGATTATCTCTACTAAACATACTGTATGAACAGCAATCAGATGTTACTACCTGCTATACTTTTAATTGTATGTCTAAACCACTATGCTTATGTAAATATCTTATGTAATCATATGTTATTATCGGGTCTATATTATAACACTGAACACTTAAAACAGCGAACGATGTTACATCGACACATTTTCAGTGAAAGCTGAAAATATCGAATCCAAAGAATAGCGATTTCTTTCCTAGGGAAAGAAATCGCTGTTCCAACTCCCGTAAAAAAAAAAAAACACATTACACACTTCCAAACACATACACATATACCCAATCCTAATTATACCACCCCCAAAAAACCAGTAAAGAACTAAATACACATATGCACATAACCCAAACATACATTTAACGGAAAAAAAACCAGTAAACATTTTAAACCATATGCACTTACCTTAACCCGCACCCTAATCCTAAGGTCAGTAACTCTCACACATTTATATAAACAGACCCAAACACATACACACTTACCTTAACCCTAATTCTACCCCCCCCAAAACAAAAGTACACAACTGAAAGCACATACACACGTAATTCAACCATACATTTAACACAAAATATAAAGCAGTAAACACTTTCATACATATGCACTTACCTTAACCCGCACTCTAACCCTAAGGTCAGTAACTGTTGCACAATCACGCTCGGGAGCTATACCGGACAAGGGACCACACTACACTTCAGAACACGGCAAAACAACGAAGCGGTCAAGTGACTTCTTTCCCAGGGAAAGAATTCACTGAACAGCCGCTTCGCTGTTTTGCCTGTTCGCTCTACATGTGTCGACGAAAACGCATTCAACATAATGCGTCTTCATTGTACTCATAGGAACGCGTTACTATCTGCTATATTTTATAACTGTATGTTTAAACAACAATGCTCATATAAATATCTTATGCATAGTATGTTAGCAATTGTTCTGGAGCTTTCCCCACAGGCCTCCACTGAAAATGGACAGCTCTGTCCAGTCGGACCTCCCGGTAAACAAATGTAAAATAAAAATAATAAATAAATAAAAACAATGTGACTACAGATAAACAACAGAGGAGATAAACAAACAAAAACTACACAGCATTTTAACTGTTTCCTTTAGCCTGGAATTATCCATAACATGGCAGTTATATTCTCTTTTTCTTTATTTCTTTTTTTTTTTTGTATAGTTGCATTTATCTTTATTCATAGTGTTGTTCTGATCCTGTCTTATGCACTAATTAGGTATGTATTCTTTGGTGTGCAAAATTTTGCATTAACATGAACAAAATGAAACCACAAAGAACATCTCATATACTAACATCAAGCTCCATTATTCAGGCTTTGATTCAGCTGCACAGCTTGGCTTGGGAAAATGATTTGTCTAGCCGAAAGTTGGATATACTGTTTTGGATAAGTCAGATGGCCATAGATCCAATCCATGCCTTAAACATGTGCATTATCATTAAAAGAAAGAATCATGGAGTCTGTAAATTTTATCTTATTCTTTTCATATAATCTATTCAGTAAACAGAAAAAAACATGTAACTTACTATTTTAATTTCTGGTAATAGATAATATATTCAGAAAACATAAACAGAAATATCTGTATTCTACTTTTTAAGTTGAAAATATGCTAAAAACACATGGAAGTGATAAGGACAAATTTAATTTGATAAAGATGAAGGCTTCCATTTCAGTAACGATGAGCTTAGATGTACAGCATTGTGACTTAGTGGTATGATCTCTATGTTACAGCTCCAAAGTAGGGTGTTCAGTCCAGATCTCTGGTAACTCCTTACATGGAGTATGCTTGTTCCCCTTTATCTGCATGTGTTTTCTGTTGCTACTCCAGCTTCTTACCAACTACCATAAACAAACTGGTTGACTTGCTGCACTACACTCTCTCTCTCTCTCTATGTGTGTGTATATACATATATATATATATATATATATATATATATATATATATACATATATATATATAGGTATATAGATATAGATATACATTATTTACCCTTGCCCTTGTAGCCCATGTTATGAATGGAAAGAGTCTGAGAAAGACCAGATTACCTACCCAATTAAACAAAAAACAAGCTAGTAAATAAGACATATGCCATTGCTGTTTCTTATGCTTCTTGTACCACATAGTTATTATAGCAATAACTGACAATGTTGGTGTGGTATATTGAAAATTTATGGCATGGTTTAATCATGAGGACGAAGCCAACCGTGGGTTAATTTGAAAATACCACAACCACAGAGTCGGTTATTGTTATTATACAATGACATTATTTAAGAAACAAATACTTACTTTTCTTAAATAATGTCTTTGTATAATGCCTCTGTGCTGCCCTTCGATGTGTATGTGGTAATCTGATGCTTTCTTTGATATACTGTGCATGCGTATGGGACTTGTGCTCCCATTCTTACACAGTACATCAGCGCTGTGAAGAGGTAGCAACGGAGAAAGGAAGATCTACTTTGCTTCTTCTTCTTCGTTATAATCAATAAAAAAAAAAGAAAAAAAGAAGAACCCAGGAGAATGTTTATGTTAGGAGAGTTGGGACAGACAAAAATAAAAGGATAATCAGGTAATTTTTTTAAGTTTTGTAGAATGTACCGGATTATCCTTTTATTTCTGTCTGTGCCATCTCCCAAACGTAAAATGTCTTCAGTTGTGTTTGGTATTAAAAAAAAAAAGAGAGTGAAAGATATACTGACGGGAAAAAGTCTGGGCGACTGGTCCTTTTCCTGCTGGTATATTCTCGGATTTACAATGGGCACGCTGGTTGGGATGGCTGTTTTTGAATGCTAATGGCCAGTCACTGTATAATATTCAATATATATATGAAATTAAGTATGATTTAGCAATAGCTGATGAATAGAAGTGGATATTGCTGGATTTATCCATGAGGGCAAAGCCCAAAGCCAACCATGGGTAAATCCAGAGTTACCAATGCAGAGCACTGGGTTATCAATATTATACAATGACATAATTTAATAAAATAATGCTTTACTTTTTCTAAATAATTTCCAAACAGATTCTAAGGAACTTATGGATATGAAGCATTATTTGTAAGGAATAACTATTTTGGCAAGTAGAACTGAATGCAAGTGGAGTGGAATTCTAATGTCTGTCTGGATTTAAATGACCAGCTTAGAATCAAAATTGCTTTAAAATTGTTTATTTTAAGATGAGCTTTCAATAACTGTAATTTGTTTTTAATGTTGTCATATGATTTGTTGATGTAATGGAAGATTCACATGACTGAATGGCATTTAACATTGGGAGTATGAAGTTAGTGCTATTCTGAAGAAGTCTGAATGCGGTTAAGTATAATGGATAAAAGGGCTAAATAAAACTGCAAAAGTCATACAAATACAGAGTGAGATGGATTCTGTAGATGGCAATTTTGGTAGTATAACCCAACAGAATATGCCCACTAATTTACAGCCTAAAATGCTAACCATGCTTTCAATAAATTATGACAAATGGCTTAGCTCTTTGAACAAAAATAATTGTGCTAAGAGATTAAAACTCTTAATCAGTTATGGGGACCTTTATCTATACTTCTTATTTAAGAGTAATGGTAGCATGTGTTATAGAATGTAGACTTCTTGATATATACCTAAGGCTTCTTTATTTTTTTAAAACGTTTATTAAAAACTGTTATATTTTCTTGTGTGAACTTAAATTTTTATATTAGAAATGTATTGTTTTCTGTTTATTGCAATAAATGATTTTTACAAGCCAAAATCCTTTTCTATATCTGTGATCTTGTAGTGTGTCCATACAATGGGAACATTACAAAGGGCATGCCATGTGATTAATTAAAGTACAGAAAAAGTGATAGTCCATGTCCTTTGAAAAATTTGCTGACTGAGACTCTAAACATAGTAGGAAAAAAAATACAGTATAGATTTTTTAACATATCTATAAAAGATAGGTTAAAATACTGTGACTGCCTTGCAAATTCAACCACCAATCAATATCGTTTTGTAGGCCGTTCATTTATAGGAACAAGGTAATATAAAGAAACGTCTGATAAGAAACTTCCATTCAAAAAAGCACAAGAAAATAATCAGTCATTCAAATGAATGTTATCCCTCAAATTTAACATGTTCACTGTGTGTGTGTGTGTGTGTGTGTGTGTGTGTGTGTGTGTGTGTGTGTGTGTGTGTGTGTGTGTGTGTGTGTGTGTGTGTGTGTGTTCTGTGTAATGTGTAGGTGCATACGTAACCTTGGCTGTACATGTGAGGGTATGTGGTTGCTTGCTTACTTGTTTATAGATGCATTTTATGTGTCTGCATATTATTGTAAAAAATATATCAAATACAGGAAAATAATGTTTAAATAAACATTTTATCGATTAATATATGTTTTCTTCTTCTGATTTATAAGATAATAGATCTGACAGCAACTCATTGCATCTTAGATTAGGCGTTTGCAATGCTATCTATAGGTCTTATTTCTCCTTGGAATACGTCTCCTTTACAAAACTCTACATCACAACTCTGTATCATGAGCTAACTTGCTCCCTTACCTTTATTAGGCTTCAGCAGATTGATAGACCTAACAGATCCTGAGTGTAAAGTTTAAGCAATTATTGACAAGCAATATAGAATTCAGTGAGGCAGTTTGTTAAAAGACTTCAATATTCCACTGTTGTCTGTATTACAGAATTACTTGCAAACATGACAATATTCTTTTCTTGGAGTTTATATGAGGCACTTTGCATTTATTAAAAGTTTACAGAGTGATTTTATCAGGTCAGTAAAAAAATTAAGCAAAAGAATCATGAATCGATATGGCACATGCTATACATCTAGCAAGCAGTGAGTTATTTCAATATGACTGTGACTGGTCCAACAATAGAAGTAAACATCAAGTTTGCTGAAGCAAAATTCTCACAGTTAAGACTTCAGTTTTACATCTAAGAGAATGAGCATGCCCAAATGTATCAGAAGGAAGTACAAGTAGTTCAAGGAGCAATTAGGATAGATAAACAGATACATAGAAAGATGGAGTGATAGACATGCAGATAGACAGATAAAACGGTAGATAAATGGACAGATTTACAGAAGGATACTGACAAATAGATATACAGATAGCTTAAAAGAGTGCAAAGTAGCCAGATGGATAGACAGCTTGAGTAGCAAAATAATCTAAGCAGATTGATAGATCCACAGACTCAATTGAAATGCTTGTAACTGCCAGACTATAAGTGTTGAACCTGGAATAGGAAAATAAATGGCAAAGAACATAACTGAATTTCATATCCTTGGATACTGTTACCTGCTAATGCAAGTAAGTAGAAGGTAGGAGATTTTTATAGCAAGGACATCAATATGTGACAGGGGTGACATGTCAATAGATGTGGTCTCTATCAACTAATAGGCCTCATGTATCAAAGATTCACACATTACAAAAACCTGTAACAAAGCAGTACAATTTTTACAATGAGCATCACAAACACATATATACTAAGCACTCAGACAGCTATGCACCCTGGGCATCAGGCAAAAGGCTTATGTATCCACAAATACAAAAGATAGAGAATTAAGTATATGGCACAGTTATCATCATTTGCACAGGGTATTTTTTATGGGGTTCAGGAGGCCAAGGCTGACACAAAAGGTAGTGAGTGTGTGTAAGACAGACAGGCAGGCAGAAATTTGGATAAAATATGAAATGGCCACTGAGGCAGAATGAGCTGTAAGACTCACAACTGACCCATGTAACTGTTATGTGTGTGTGTGTGTGTGTGTGTGTGTGTGTGTGTGTGTGTGTGTGTGTGTGTGTGTGTGTGTGTGTGTGTGTGTGTGTGTGTGTGTGTGTGTGTGTGTGTGTGTGTGTGTGTGTGTGTGTGTGTGTGTCTGTATGGGCTCTCAATGTGAAACTTGTGTGAGTGTCTGCAAGAATTCAGCCAGGCTCTGTGTTAGCTCTACATCCTGGTATGTGGGACAGATGTGAGCTGTGCTTGGTAGAGGTAACAGTTCATCATCATTGTCCCAAACTGTGAGAACTGGCACTGCCAAGAGTTGTACTGGCACATCCATGCCGATGGTCAGATGCACTGTTGCTACCTGAACATGACTGACATTTGCTGGATGAGCTCTCCTCAGAAAAACACCCAAGACCACAACCCCATGCCCCACCACATCTGGCTGTGGACACATCAATCACTGATGGAGCAGTGAAAGTAGTGTCACTATGGGAGCATAATTGGACACAGCCACATTGGCCAACATCAGATGATGATGCTGACCTACATCTATGTGGATGTGGTTGCCCTCCCAACAGACATTGCCATTACAGACACTGCCCATTTCATTGTGTCATTCATCTGATCCATTTAATTGACAACATGGCAGAGGCAGTCATGCATGTCAGCCAGTGCCACATTTATAACCCTAAGCATATGCTCAGAGGTCCTTTTGAAAGCTGCCTGCACCTTCATGATGGTCCTAAACTTATGTTGAGTGACACATAAGGATACACCAGGAGGTTCAACAGCAGGCCTCCTATGAGCACCCCTAACAGCCCTCCTGAGTAGCACCTCACCCACACTTTGGATAGCCAGAGTCAATTGGCACTGAGGCCGCAGTAACCACACTACCCTGATCAAGTGTGTCACCCTCCATATGGCCAATATCTGAGAGCTCACTGGAATAGGTATGCGTAGGCCTATTGGCTGTGTCAGATGGAAATACAGGAAATGGCTGAATGTCAATCTCGGTGTCAGATTCAACCTCTGCACCCACCTGACTGAACTTCTGTTTGGCTACCACCATCATCATCAGAGTCTGGCAATACTCTAGCATCAGGTGGTAAGAGTCCTACACTTCCACTGTCAGGATCACCTGTGATAATAAGCAACAAATGCAGGAAAGAAATTAATACCTATCCTACCATTTTAATATAGGATAATAAACTAATACTGGAACCACTATCACAGATGATACAGCAATATATACACTCATGATACCCACCTCACACATGCAGATAAATGTACATTTCTGACATGGTCATCAATAATCAAATACAAATGTTTGTCTTTTCATGTACAGATGACTTCACACTCGCTATTGCAGATAGTCCTGGAAAAAGTTAAGCAAAAGTGAAGGACACAATCATCACTATTCCAGTAACACAGGGAGACAACATTTTTGCCTGTATGTCCATTAAAAATACTTTTAACCAAAACTTGGCTGACACATCCACTCAAAGTCCATGAACAAAAATGTGGTGTTAACTGTATCAGTTTAACAATAGGTTCATAAAAAAAATTTAAACAAATGAAGTAGTAATTACAGTATTTTACTATACAAGAAAATCTTATAAATTGACATATCTAAGCTGACTGCAAACTCCTGCCGACACATACTTTTCCTCCCAAAAAAAATCAGCACCACCATCAATCACATGTCATTGTGCACTTTCCACTGAGATCTCTGGATCTCTGACAGTGGACAGGAACTCTTCATTTGGTGTCAGTGGTGGCTCTGTAGCAAAAGATCCCCCCCCCGCCCCATAGCCAGGTGTTCATGGACAACTGCAGCTGCTCTCCTCGGGCTGATGAAATCATATCAGTGGCCCTATGATGCACCTGATCAAAAGTCCTGGTGGAAACCCCTATGGCATTTACATCATTGAATATCTGATTCCAAATCTGCATTCTGTCAGCCATATCTCTATGTCCTCTCCCAAGCAGAAAGGCACTGTGGTGCCCAAATGCTTGCATTATGATGTCATTTTCTGATTCATTGAAAGGTGGTTTACATGGATTGTTATGCTTGGGTGCCATACTCCTAGGTGATATTAAACAGAGAAGGAAAAAATAAATAAATAGCACATAATTAAATTCCTGTTTATATACATGTATATATTTTCAACATTAGCCACTGGAGACACACAGTTCAGCTACTAAAATTTAAGGTTATGTGGTTGTACCATATCACACTCACACACAAACCAATGTTTGATCCAAAACAAGCAATAACAATGGAGTAATGTATTGTTTACCACAGAATTGAAATGGATGACTACATAATTTTAAGAGCAAACCTCTTGAAAACAACTTTTGTTCTAACAAAACATAAATGGTACTTGGCTTCCCCACACCTAAAACAACAGGCAAATGGCAGTTTGTACGAAATCAAGGAATAACACATAAGTCAAATTTATTTATTTTTATTTATATGAAATATGTTGGCCGAGTTAGTCCAACTTAGCCAAAGCCCTTTCTTACCCAGGAAGAAAAGCTCCACACATATTACAAACATATAGAGTAGTAAACCAGTGATACAGTTAGATATAATAAGCATATCCTAAAGAAAATGTACATTATCTACACATCAAATAATTATATAAAAACGTATACCACTGGGTCAGGCAGTACAATCTATATAGCTGTGAGTCAAGTACATGTATGAGAAGTACCCTTACAGGAATAAGAGTGGTTGTTGTGTGACTTACTTAAGTAGAACTCAGAGAGGTGTAGGTTGTATGTTTCATTAGTTGAGTAGTAGGGAAGTAGACATACAGCCAGAGAGTAGACATGAGAAGAGGTAAGGGGGATAGGTGAGAGGCAGGATGAGAGTGGTAGGTGGGACAGACATGGAGGGTAATTACAGTAACAGATCCAGGTACTGTTAAGATAGTTTTTGATAGCAGTCTTAATTTTTGTAGGTGTTTAATGTTCCTGATTTCTAGAGGAAGTTTGTTCCAAGATTGCGTAGAGGAATAGCTATATAGGTTTTGCCCTATTTTGCTTTCTGGATCTGGAAGAGGTTTTGCTCAGAGCTTTGAAGAGACCTTGCAGGGATATAGAGAGAGATAAGAGAGGCAATGTCAGGACAGTAGGAGGGCTGATACAACATAGAATGTATGATCTGAAGCTGTGACAGAAGCAGTTGATGGAGAAATTCTAACTAGTTTAAGCTTTTATGGGCAAGACAGTGGTGAGAGTGGTAGGTTAGATCAGTGGCAAATCTTGCACGTTTGTTGTACGTGGATTCTAATTTTGATAGAAGAGTGTTCTGGAGGTTAGAGAGGGTTTGAGAGCCATATAATATGCATGGTATGCATGGGATAGGGAGATTTCAGATCTGGTGGAGAGAAATTTTTTGTTTCTTTACAGAAGTCCAAGTTTTTGGTGGGCTTTCTTGAAGTTATTGGAGATGTGCAGATCAAATTTGAGTTGGTCATCTATGATGATCCACCAGAACTTTGGTGTGAGACTCAACAGGGATAGGTGTATTGTTAAGGGAAGAGAGAGAGAGAAGGAAGATTTTAGATGGCTCATAGTTTTGGGAGTCAAGAGCAGGAGATTTTTTTTTTTTGGATTTAGGATCAGATGATTCTTGGTGAACCAGTTTTCAATAGATAAGAAGGATTTTTTGCGAGAGTATTTAGGTTAAAGAAGGAGTTGTCAATGGTGAAGACTGTGGAGTCATCTGCATATTGCATGAGAATTGACTAAGGACAGGTAGTTAATAATTGGTTGGCAAAAATGTTAAACAGCAATAGAACAAGGATAGATCCTTGAGGTACTCCCATCATGATAGGTAGGGCAGTAGATATTGAAGAGAGCCATTCAACTGATTAAAGTCAATCAGAGAGGTGACTAGTAAACCAGGGAATAGTTGAAGAAGATAGAGTAAGCTTTGAGAGTTTGGTCTGCAACAGGGGGTGAAATACAGTGTTGAAAGCTTTTGAGACATCAAGGAAGAGGCTAGAGATGAGTTCATTATTGTCTCTGGCTTGGGATATAGTGTTTAAGAAGAAAATGAGGGCAGTGGAAGTGCTATGTTTTGTGCAAAAGCCATGTTGTGTGGGGGTAAGTAAGTCTTTTTGTACAAGGTAGTGTAGGATTTGTTTGTGGATATGTTTGTCTAATATTTTGGAAAGAGGTGATAGAATAGTGATGGGCCTTATAAATGCTTTCAAAAACATTCTCACATAATGTGTACACATTTACAAAAGAAAAGTCAACTTTATATGATTGCCAGTCACCTCTCACTGTGCCGAGCACTCTCCTCGAGGTGTCTATGGGCTATCTTAGAAGCCTAACACCCCTAAGTCTTTGACAATATAGGATATTGCACTTCACTAAAATAACATAGAAGAGTGTGATATAAACAGTTGTAACAATAACACTTGTGATGAAAGTTTATAAAACTGTCTATCGGAGAAATTAAAATGCCTGACAGAAATGCCTATGCCAAAAGTGAACTTTTAAGAAGTGCAAACAGATAAAATTTCCATCTTCTAATGCATTTATATATATATATATATATATATATATATATATATATATATATATATATATATATATAGTTATATAATATTTGTATTGTAACGTGAACAAATTTAGCATGTACCTGAAAAATACAATCATATCTTAGCAAGATCAGAAGGCTTCTGTGCAGAGAAATCCAAATTAATAGCAATCTTCTTTGGTCTCTACACACACAACTCTCCTCACCTACAAGTTCCCTGTCTACATGGTTACCCTTCTATTGTGTAGATTCAGGCATCTGAGCTTGGTGAAGATGTAGATGAAGTGTGAACTCATTAGAGCTGCTGAATGCCAAACTTTTAACTTCATATAGTAGGTATAAACATAGTGTAGTCAATACCTCACTGCTTGTTCCTAATGGATCACAACTGTGAACATGGGTGCTGGAACCATAGATCCAGGGGGAGCGGGAGCCCCCCCCCACCTTTTACAGCTGCAAGACCTGTCGGGAAAATTTAACAAAGTGGAGTTTTCACTCTAACATGGATTCACGTGAGGAAGTTAAACTAAATAGACTAGCTCTTCTTGTTCTCTTATTGCTCTGTGTTACAGGAATTATGCTGCCACTGTTCTACTGATGCTGTCAGAGTCATGCATTTAAGGAGAGTTTTGTTCATTTATTGCAGGAGTGTGTGTGTGTGTGTGTGTGTGTGTGTGTGTGTGTGTGTGTGTGTGTGTGTGTGTGTGTGTGTGTGTGTGTGTGTGTGTGCAAAATGCCCCAGTTAGGTATACTGGTGATTAGTGTTACTCAAGCTCAAACAAGAGCCTGAATCCTCTATCCATACCACCACTTGGGATTCAGAGAACTGAGTTCATAGTTCTCCACTGTCCAGATTTTCACAGAATATTTGGCTCATACTTTTGGTCTGTTCTTCTTAAAATTTCTGTTTTTCTGGCAAATCAGTGAGAACTCAATAAACTAAATAATGATATATCTTTAAGTTTCAATCTTCCTATCTTTCAGGGAACACATGGTAACACAAAACACTTTATTTTAGCAACTTTCTAAGATTATACAAGCAATATTTAAAATGTGTCCCTGGTTTTAGGCCTTTGCCCGCAAATAAATTTTGACTTTTTTCAGATGTCTTGTGCTGCGAAGATGAGAGATTTAGTTGATCGTCAAGTGGATTTTACAAGGTGCTGAGAGCTTCAGGGGAAGAGAAGTTTAATGCTACTTATGCTAAGCAACAGGTAGTATGCTCGCTTTTGATGCAGAAGGCTGTGGGTTCTACTCTCATAGTATGCAGATGGATCGTTGATACTGGACTGTGTTATACTTTAATGGGAGTGGATGCTGCAGTCCTATGAGTGTCCTCCTTTGGAGGAGTTAGTAACTATGAACCCATTATCAGTTTGCCATCTATTCCCCGTTGCAAAATTACTAGCGTATCATTGTTTAATGCAGCATAGGCAATTTATTCTTCAAGGGCAACAAGTACTTTATTTGTAGATAAAACAACGAAATATAAAGTTGTTTGCTAGCATCAACCTCTTCATTAGTTGCAGATCTATTTAATGTGGAATTATTTATATGACTCACTTCTGCAGAGATTTTGCATATTTACTGATATTGGTGTATTGTAATGACAGATGTTTGAGTGGCCTTTTATGGTTGAAATATTCTGAAATGGGTAGTTCTGTCATTATTGGTTCATACATTTTGTTTGATTGCTCACTAGAAGACTGTTCCAAACTACAAATTTAAAACACATTCTAACAAGTGGTGCTGTATTATACAAGAATATAATTTAAAACAATCAGGTTAATACAGTCAGGAAGGGGAATCAAAGAACGTATACATGTATGTTTGCTCAGAGGATGCAGGAGATCAAAACAGGGGAAGAGACCAGTCACCAATGGTGCCCCCCAGGGTACGGTGCTCAGAGTTTTTCTGTTTGGCATATACATCTCAAAAGTAAAAGGAAATGCCAAAGGGCTTTGTCTGAATAAGTTTGAGATGACTGCAAGCTAGAAGCAGTTATTGAATCCCCAGATGACTTAACCATCATGCAGGAAGATGTGTCTCAAAAGATAACTGGTGCCAGAATCATGAATTGAAACTAAACTCCAATAAATACATTATCATATCCTTTGGGAAGTCATCTACTCCAGGGAACTGCCAGATTGACAATGCCCCTGAGAACTGATCCAGTTGTTTGGCATTTGGGAACTTGTGTGTACAGTGACCTAACTTTTCACCAACATGTGCCCAGAGTCATAAGAAAGTCTTTCTATATTGCACAGCTTATAAACAAATTGATTGTGACTAGATCTAGAGATGTTATTGTCTTCCTTTACAAAGTCTTCATTAGGTCAATCATTTTGTATAATGCCCACTTTGGCATGTATCGGTCCAGACCCATGCAACAATTGGAATACCCACAGCTATACCTTACTAGAAGAATACAAGTCCTAAACAGTAGGTCATGCATGGACCACCTCAAAGATTTACACTATACTCGGTATCCTACAGAGTGCTTAAAGGTGATGTGTCTGGCATACAGGACATCCTCTAACCTAATACAGATGGACCTACCAAACATCAGCAAGTCAAATGGCATCAGAAATACTCAGTCCAGGTATCTAAACTGAATGTTGTGGAGAGATGGATATATATCCAGAACAGACTATCCATTCAAGTAAAACAAAGCTCATCCTTGTCCATATTCAAATGCAACTTGGATCTAAGGATGAGCAATAGAACATGTACTCCAGGATTACCCCTCATACCACTAATGGATACAGGCAGTTCCTAAATGCTGCATTGCTTACATGGGTCCCCTCAAATTATATACAGTGTGATCACATTTATTCTCATTAGGGCTAATACACAGTTATCAGCCATGGGATAGGTAAGACCAATCAGGAAATGTCAATTCAAGCAACACACTGGAAAACGGCTAAGCTTAAAATGTTCTCCAAGTGAACTACTGTAGTGGTAGTAAATAGTTTTTAAAATTTGCCCTTTTTAGATCACAAAGTGCCCCTGTCACCCTCCAATTCCCTCCCCCCAGTCTTCAACAGCTTCTGACGCATCTGTCTGTGAATGATTAGTGGTAGGGAGAAGGAAGACACAACAGCAGTTCAGACTACCTTACTTGCAGTGGGTGTGTTGCCCAGGATACACTTACAAAGCATAGAAGTAACTTTAACAACTTTTACATGGAAGTGAACAGCACACAGTTCAAATTTTTGATCACTAATAACCAAACTCTCCTGCCTTTGATAAAAAGAGTATTTTAATGTCATGTAGCTTTATCATCCATTTTAATATCAATGATGCACATTATCCTATAAACTGCATGTCTGAGAGCACAGCACAGGTAAGGTAAGAATGGACACAATAAACCTCAAAATGTCTAAAAGAATGGCCAAAATCAGAATACCAAAACCAAGTAAAAAAACAGAACCGGACTTTTGTAGTATAAACCAATAAAACAACATAAGAATGGCCAAAATCAGAATACCAAAACCAAGTAAAAAAACAGAACCGGACTTTTGTAGTATAAACCAATAAAACAACATTTGAATAGAAAACACACAATTTCATGAGTGCTTTCATCTCCCAAGAAGACTTCAATGAGATAAATACATTCCACAGTACATGTTCTTTTATATCACAGTGTTAAAACATTAACTCATCTGCATCCAATCAAAGTAGATTACATCTCATCCATTTCTAAAAGCAGTTACATCTCATCTGTTTTTTAAAGGCATCCTCACCTAATTTCAACTTAAAATGTCAGCATTTTCCTTTAATATAGGTCCAATGGACTCCTGATCATTCAGCCCTGGGGGGTTTGCATTAAATTTTAACTGCCATATCAATTCCCTTTTCAGAAGTGCTCTCTGCCAGTCACCTCCCCTTGGGTTAATTGTGATCTTTTCCAAAATAGCAAAAGAAAATTTCTTAAATTTGGGGCAAACCAATCAGTGCCTATAAAGTGAATTTGCCTCCTTTTTCTTAGTTATTTCATATATGTGTTCATAAATCCTTGATTTTAATGCTCTTTCTGTCTTCCCTATGTAAAACCCTACACAGCTATCACACTTTACTAAGTAAATTATTTTGGTGGTTGCACAGTTGCCTTGGACAAATGTTACTTTATTGTATAAAACATTGTCCAAAGTCAATGTCTTTTCCTTATAAATATAACTGCACTGAGCACATCTTCTGCATGGTACCATGCCCCTGTTGTTACTCTTATCGACTCCTGGTCCATTTTCTAATATTTTCTTAAAAATTTTCCCAGTCCTGAAAACAAAAACTGGCTCTGGTCCCATCAGGTCATTAATTTCCTTTTGTGCCCTAAAGATGCTCCAATTCCTAGCCACTAGCTTCCTAATATCTTCAGCATATATATTATGTTCTAAAACCAATTATTTTTAAAATTTCTTATTTTCCTCAATCTTCTTCTCTCTTTCTAAACTTCTTCCTAAAAGTGGTGGATATCTTGTACCCCACCCTTCTTTAACTTCATTAAAAATTCTGTCTATCATTTTAAGAATTGCTAATTATGATGTAACGAATACAACATGGATACCAACTTGGGTGGTCTTGAATCATAAGCATATTTTGGATAGGAAAATAAATCCTAAAGCATTGCCCTTTATGGACAAAATTAGTCTGATAAAATATGGGGTCATGGACCACATAATAAACTGTGTCTCATCTTTGCAAACTTTATTTCAATCCGTAGATTTATTGCAATATATGATGGTTCTTCAACCTTTCCACAGGAATCCTAATTTTAAACTAAATAATCAGCTGATCGATCTCAGCAAATTTCCATTAATACTTAATCTGACTCTATTTGATGTTTTTAATAAACTTGACTTATCGGCTTTACAAATTAGACAGGAAATGAATCTACCTAGAAGTTACATTGTTATAATGAGACAAGTTAAAGAACTTGCCTTGAGCTACTTTAGGAACTTTAAACCTGCAGCGGATTTGTGGATAAGTGCTCTGAATTGTGGCAAGCTATCCAACAAGACACTAAATTTATAGCAACTGCATATAAATTAATTAAGGATTTGAAATTTCAGGACAAAATTTTGCTTTCAGAGTATTGGGTAAAAAGTAACAGTAACAGACAATCAGATATTAAAAGCAATTGATATAACTAGAAAATCAGTTTCTTTTCAAAACTGATGTACACGAATTGATGATTTGGAACAATGCATATTACACACATCTTAGATTACATAAATTTAACCCTAGGAATTCTCCAATTTGTCCATACTGTGCAGATCAAACAGCGGATCTTCTTCATATGTTCTGGAGTTGTAAATGCGTATATAAACTTTGGAATTCTCTTAAAGTACAACTGCAAAAGATGGGTTATCAAAGTTCTACACTGTCATGGGAATTTATGATTCTACACATTCCTCCAAGAGAGCTTTCCAGATGCAAACTATTATTTGTATGAATATTTTTTTGCTGATGAAACTCTATATAGACACAAATTGGCTAGAACCACATAAGACATCATGGAATAATTTTAAGCTTGTGGCTATTAAGCATATACTAGCACATAAATTACTTCTGAAACAAACTAACAAAAATATTAATAACCGAAAATATGGGAAAAGGTCTTCAATATTATATTAGCATGATACTGATTTTAGGAATATATTAAATATAGGAAGCATTTCATGTAGATATTGTATAAATGGTTTGTAGTAGTTATAGTGTATTATGTGTGTGATGTTTATTGTATTTTTGTAATGTTTTTGGAAAATATATTTCAATAAAAATTTATTATGGAAAAAAAAAAAAAAAAAAATTCTGTCTATCATTTCAGAAGGGTAATCTCTATCCAAGAACATAGCTCTTAGTACATCACATTCTCTATCCAGTTCTACCACCTTGGAAGTCATTCTTGCCACACATGTTTAGAAAGAGAGAAGGGGATTGAGGAAAATAAGAAATCTGAAAAAGAATTGGTTTTAGAACATAATAGGTATGCTGAAGATATTAGAAAGGTAGTGGCTAGGAATTGGACCATCATTAGGGCACAAAAGGAAATAAACGACTTGGTGGGACCAGAGCCAATTTTTGTTTTCAAGACTGGGAAAATTTTTAAGCAAACATTAGAAAATGGACCGGGGGTCGATAAGAGTAACAACAGGGGCATGGTTTGTTTGTGTCTTTCGGCCTTTCCCGGTTAGGGGTCACCACAGTGGAACTCCGGTCCGCTAATGATTGGCAGTAGATTTTTATGTGCTGGCTTGCCAGGCCTAACACACAACCTTCAATGAAGGAACGCCCATTCACGCATGTTGCCACACAGAAGATGCTCTAACTGAGAATCGAATGGGCAACGTCTAACTGTAAGGTGACAACGCTACTACCATGTGGAAAACATTGACTTTGGACAATGTTTTCCACAATAAAGTAACATTTGTCAAAGGCAACTGTGCAACTAACATAATAGTTTATTTAGCAAAGTGTGATGACTGTGCAGGGTTTTACATAGGGAAGATTGAAAGAGCATTAAAATCAAAGATTTTCAAACACATATACGAAAAAAGGAGGCAAATGCACTTATAGGCACTTGCTGGTTTGCCCCAAATTTATGAAATTTTCTTTTACTATTTTGGAAAAGATTAAAATTAACCCAAGGGGAGGTGACTGGCAGAGAACACTTCTGAAAAGGGAATTGATATGGCAGTTAAAATTTAATGCTATACCCCCCTCCTCCCCGTCAGGTCTGAATGATCAGGTGTCCATTGGGCCTATTTTAAAGGGAAAAAAATGACATTTTAAGTTGAAATTAGGTGAGGATGCCTTTAAGAATGGATAAGATGTAATTGCTTTTAGGAATGGATGAGATTTAATCTACTTTGATTGAATGCAGATGAGCTAATGTTTTAACACTGTGGTATAAAAGGGCACGTACTGTGGAATGTATTTATCTGTTGAAGTCTCCTTGGGAGATGAAAGCGCTCATGAAATAGTGTGTTTTTTATTAAAATTTTGTTTTATTGGTTTATACTACAGAAGTCCGCTTCTGTTTTTTTTTTTACTTGGTTTTGGGAAGAATGGACACAAAGAGAGGACAGATCTGCATTTGTGCAAACAATATTCATAACTGCTTGTGTGATTGCTAGTTGTACTAAATATGCAAGCAACACATATACAAACCAGTGAGATGTACAATGTATATGTCTTCTTAATGCTGTGGTGGAAATGTGATTTGCTTGTATGCACAATGATTTGCATTAATGCTGCAAAGTTGTTTCCATGGCAAATACAGGTAAGACGCCCACAATCTGTTTTGTAGTTTCATTTGTCTTATAGTTCAAACCCAGACTTGTGCAAAAAATCTATAAGGTATGTTGAAAAGTATTTGTAATATTGTTTCAGTTTCCTTTTAAAATGTTTTATTTATTCTTTGTTTAATAGTATTTGTGTGATAACTCATATCAGTCTGTGGCAGAGTCTGAGTGACCTTTTTCAATAAAGGCTTGAAATATTTTATTTTACCCCTTAGATGGAACATTTGGATACTAGTTCCACCTTCAGTTCACAGGTAATAAAACTTATTTGACCTGCTCTAGTTTCTGTGTGACTCACAAGAGACAGAGCTCTAGTCTATTCTCTAGTTTAAATATGCAGTTAAAGGCAAAATACAAGTAAAACAGAGGGTAAAGAAAATGCTCCACAATATATAAAGTAGGAAAAGGGGATGAAGCATTATAAAATACAAAAAAAAAAAAAAAATCAAAAACAAACTAACATTTCCCTCAAGGCAGAGTCTGAGTGAACTTTTCCAGCAAACCCATGAAATGTTTTATTTTACCCCTTAAAAGGAAGGTTTAATTCCTAGTTCTACCCTCAATTTACAGGTAATTAACCTTAACTGACATGTTCTAATTTCTGTGTGAATCACAAGAGACACAACTGTGGTTTCTTTCTTAGTATAAATATAGAATTGAAAGCAGAATGCAGCTAAAACACAGTGTAAATAAAATACACCACATTATACAAAATGGAAGAAAGCAATGAAGCAATACAAATTACAATAAAGCAGAAACAAGCTTAACTTTCTCTCAGTGCAGTTTTTCTAGAATCTCAGTGAGCTTTTCTAGTAAAGCTTTGAAATGTTTTATTTTACCTATTAAATAGGTTTAGTTCCTAGTTCCACCACCAGTACACAGGTAGATAAACTTGATTGAATTGTTCTAATTTATGTGTGACTAAGAAGAAGCACTGTGCTGGTCTCTTTCCTATTTTATATGGAATTGAAACAGAAACCCAAGTAACACACAATATAAAGAGAACTCAATACAGTATACAAAATGCAAGTAGATGGTGAAGGAATACAAAATACAAGAAGGCAAAAACAAACTGATGTACCTGATGTTGTCCTTTTCATTCTTCCTCAACATATGGGTTAGGATCAGATTCTCGGATCCAACTCTGCCGCCTGTTCCAGACTTTAGATCCATCTCTTGAGCTCCTTCCTTTACCCTTAATGCCTTGCTCCATCCCCATAGCCTCAGATCTCGTTTGCTGCCATTGCAAACAGAAGCAGGTTCCAAGCTTTTGAGTGCTAGTATAAGGTTTTGTGAGTTCCAAAATTTTTATTTTGATATTCTGCTTTTTTTTATATCTATATACATACAGTTTTAGGGTGGCCATGGTGGTGCAGCGGTTAGTGTTACTGCCTTATAGCAAGAGGTTCTCCAGTTCAATCCTTGGCTGGGGTGCCTTCTGTGTGGAGTCTGCATGCCCGTCGTGTGGGTTTCCTCCGGGCGCTCAAGTTTCCTCCTACATCCCAAAAACATGCTGTAGGTTGATTGGTCACTCTAAACTGGCCCTAGGCATGAGTGCATGCATGTGTGTGCCTTCTGTGGAAGGTTGGGCGCTGGGCTGGCAACTTGACACCATAAAAGTCCACTGCTAATCATGAGCAGACAAGGTGATCTGCTGTGACAACCCCTAACCGGGAAAAGCCGAAAGAAGAAGAAGATTTGTGTGATGTGCAGCTTAGAGTAAATACAGTGAAATAATTTAAAAGTTATGGAAGTTGCTTCTATGATAAAGACAGCATAAATTAAAGCTGTGATTCAAGTGTGTGTGTGTGTGTGTGTGTGTGTGTGTGTGTGTGTGTGTGTGTGTGTCTGTGTGTCTGTGTGTGTAGCGCATCTGTTAAATGTGATGAATCACATAGTATATGTAGATCAAGGTTAAAATCCTACATTTATCATTTAGTTATTTGAACTAATAAACCCTTTTTACAATAATTATCCATGTTGAGCTTTGCTAATCAGATATGCACATTGCTCACTGCCATGCCAACATGGTGTAATGGCCCAGAAAACAAGCACAGATTGCCAGTTTCATAAAAGATACATTGTTGCATCGTTTGCCTTCCATCATGTAAACACACTAAGCACTGTTGTGCAATGATCAGCAAGCTTCCATAACACCTGCAGGTCCAGAACACCTGCAGACAATAGGCAGACACTTGTCATTTTCAAAAAGTATGCATTGTTGCCTCTTTTGCTGCTGATCATGTAATGGTCAGCAAGCTTCCACAACAGCTGCAAATCTAGAACATCTGCAGACAACCATACACTTGTCAAATTCAAAATGGATACATTCTATCATGTGTGGCTTGTCACTGCACAAATACACTAAGCAGCATTGTGTGGAGCACACATACATAGTAATGAATGTGAAAATATACAGCTGGTGATTAGCTGTTACTATGGCAGCAGATGTGGGTTCTAATACAGCAAAGTCCAAAGTTTTATCACTGCTGTTCCAGTTTACTTTATATAAAGATTAACATTAGAAAAATAATTGCATATATAAATAACTATCTATAGCAAGTGCACTGAGCATATACAGGATGTCAGATATATATTAAATGTGTAACTGTGGGTATTAGTAGAATTACAGTTTTATAATTAAATATTTATTTTCTGAAGTTTCATGTTACATACATACATGGTTAAACACTCAACTCTTTAATGTGTGTGTGTATATATATATATATATATATATATATATATATATATATATATACATGGATCTAGGACATTTGCTCGCAAATGTCCGAATCCATAACAACCGAACACACTTTAACAAAAGCGCTTTTATCGAAAAAGGGCTTTCGTTAAAGCGAGTTACAAAAAAAAAAACTTTATTAATTTCGCTGTGCCCCCCTACTTTAATATTCTCCCTCCGAGACTGCACTTAAATGGGGAAAAGGGAATTTTCCCTTACATGCACCATAGCATGGCCTCGGCAACAGGCATACTTACGCGAAAGTGCTTCGCCTGACACCCATCTCTCTCTCTCTCTATATATATATATATATATATATATATATATATATATATATATATATATATATATATATGTAAAACTAATGAGTAGGTCTGACAAACAAGGCTTCAGATGTGATTAGTATTCTGCGCAGTAATGACTGTAAAAACAGAGCTGTGGTCCAGCCTTCTCTGTGGCAACTGGTTTAAATTAATGTTTATAGTACAGGTTAGCAAGGGTTCTAACCTAGCTCACTCCCAATTTTATTAATGCTTGTCCACTCAATGTTAAAAAAATAAAAAAAAACAATCTAAACATAATTATAAATAATAGTGACTATGTATAGCTCTGGAGCTCATATGAATTATATGTGCAACTGAGGGTATACTGACAATTAATGTTGCTGTAATTAAAATGTTTTCTGTCCTTGGATGGACTTCATACTTCAGTGACAGTCATATGCACATGAATTTATAAACCAGGACCATGTCAGGTCACACACATAAATGGTTAACCCCTCACTCTGTCATGTGTATATATAATTAATGACCGTGGTTGGCAAGCACTTCTTCTAAGGCAAGGAGGAAAAAGCACCTATGTGGAATAATATGTTTTATCTATTTTACATAAGTTTGAATCCCACATTGTATGAATTATTTTTATCAGTGTGTAAAGCCACACAAAAATGTGTCAGGTCATAAAATTTATACACCCAAAAGATATCTGCAAAGTTTAAGCAACTAACAGATACAGCACCAATCGACCCATAAACTACTGGTAACTGTCACATTACCCTTCTTTGTTTATATACTGCCTTCCCCTCTGTTTGGCATTGTTGCTCTCTACTTAACATCATGCAAATGCATTTGGCATGGTTGTTCTGATTTGTGCACTAGCTATAAAACTCAGTAATACTAATTGGTGGGAAAACACATGCAACATGGCAGGACCTAGAAAGGAGGTGCCCAATTTAGGGCTCAAAGATGGGGTATAGAGGAGTCCAGAATACCCATTGGACTCCTTGTAAAGAACCACAGTTGTAGCCTATTACAGAGGGACTATATCGGGTCTCAAAACAAATCAGAGACTTAGAATAGTCTGGCCAAAGCTGTCTCCAGTGTGACTGTCATTCTGTGCACTGGAGAGCAATGAGGCACCACTGTAACAACCTGAAAAGGTGCAAGCAACTCAACAGGAATGTGATAGGATGAGTTTAGGGAAATGAGGCACCACTGTAACAACCTAAAAAGGTGCAAGCAACTCAAAAGGAAAGTGATAGGATGAGTTTAGCGAAACGAGGCACCACTGTAACAACCTGAAAAGGTGCAAGCAACTCAACAGGAATGTGATAGGATGAGTTTAGAGAAATGAGGTACCACTGTAACAGCCTGAAAAGGTGCAAGCAACTCAACAGGAATGTGACAGGATGAGTTTAGGACTGCTAACATCCCACAGTGGTGTACGTACACAGATAAAGATACTTTATATTAGATAGAAAGATGGATATAGCCAGGACTAATATGCATGATGGTCTTCTCTTTTTATCCCCTTTTTCTTTTACAGCCACCCAGGAGGTTGCAGCAAACAGAGAAAACCATGCTAAGGATTTGGAAAGACTTAGAGAAGCAAGGAGAATGGGTGCACCACAACATAATATTATTTTATCTAAAGTACTGCTGTTGTATGCATTATTATAGCAATAACCCATGGGTGGGTGTGGGTAATGCTGGATTTACTCATGGTTGGCATGGTTTGGTCACAAGGGTGAAGCCCGAGTGACCAAACAAAGCCAGCCATGGGTAAATCTAGCATTACCCACACCCAGCCGTGGGTTATTGCTATTATACAATGATGTTAGTTTTGTGCTGTGTTATGTTTGTGTTGTTGTTATTTAGGTTTTTGTTTGCTTTACTTTGTATTATTCCACTTTTTGTGAAATAAAATAGTGCACATTTTGATGTAGTTAGCCACAGCCCTTCTGTTTTGTCTTGAAGTTTTGAGAATTATTTTCCAAACAATAGCAGGTGACATTGTTTAATAACTGTTTCTTCATACTTACAAAAAGCTTTTTTTTTGATGAATTAATGTTTCAAAATAATTTATCATGGCTATTGTTAAACATTACCAGTATATACGTAACTGTCTTTTTCAGGTGTTGAATAGCCTGCAATGTGGATTTTTTAAGAGTCACAATCAGGAACGTTCCGCATAGAAAAGTTGCAGTATAGAAGTATGATTTACATCTGCTTTTAACGTTTGCAAAGAACTGACTGGTACATTTCTTGTTGCCATGCAGTAAACGTAATTCTCCGAAGCACTGCTGTTCTTCTGCACTACTCTACGTCCATCGCACCAACTATAGATGGAAAAAATATAATTTAGATGTTATGTTCTCGTTTACTTTGCTGGCTGTGTAAAACTTTCTCAGACTACAACAACTATGGCTAAAGAAGCCACTAGGGTATTGATGATTAAGCCGCTTTGTACGTAGTTTCACATTCCTTTATAAAGAAATGATCGTAAAACAGATTTTTCTCCTCATTCTCATCTCAGACCCGTATGTAACTCACATGATGTTTCCCTGTCATGTAGTGTCAGTTTCAGCGCGGGAGCTCTCTTTTGTACTTGTGTACCGAAAATCACAATAAGGGAGTCGTAATGTGACCTTAGATGATTGGGGGTGGGTAGGAATCATTGTTCACAGTGAAAGTGAAAGGTCTAGCCATTTCTTTTTTTTTTTTTTTTCATTTTTCTCAAGTTTCACTAGCCAAATGGGATGTAATACCTTTGAAATTGCCTTACTTTTTTTAAATTTAATATGCACTTTTATATACATAATACTAATAGTTTAAGGGGGTGCTGACAATGTGGTGTTGAGAAAAAAATGAGACTGGGGAATTGCTTAATATAACGTTCACTGCTCCCTTCTCGTGAAATGTGGACAGGTGAATAATGCTTTTATTATACAATGTCATCTCCAAAAAAGAAAAGCAGGACTGCATGATTTCTTAGCGGCCGGACTTGTAACTTAGGTTACTTTGGATTTACAATGTGCATGCTTGTTGGATTGGCCAATCAGCGTGCACATTTCTCGGCTTTATGGACATGACATTGTATAATAGCAAATAGCATGTGCATCTTGTAAAATCAAGCATGTATGCTTCAGTCTGTAGCTCAAGCCAACTGTAGGAGTCAATTGTAATAGTGTATTCAGATGTGGTGGGTTCAAATCCCACAGGTAATAAATATATTGTAAAATAATTTAAAAATATTACATAATTTCAACAAACTTGGCATACATGCCATGCTATTAACTTAATCTGTATTATTTGATCAAGTATATGTGCAATATATGCATATTGTAATGATTACTTGGAATAATCAGTCATAGTTTATAGTTGTTAAAAAGTATACTTAATGTAAAAGTAAAATTATTATTATATAATAGTAATTTATTGTATGTTACACGTGATAGTACTAATTATCTTCTTTTTTTGACTTGTACTACACCCCTTATTTCTTTTTTAGTTTTATATGTGTGGTCATAACATTCAGATGTCATCAGATTCTAACAACTCACAAAATGATTTACAGCACAGGGAGGTAGGCCAATCAGTGTGGCTCAGCCTGCCACCCAACCAACAGCTGACACACTGACACCCAGCACATCCTGGACCCAACCTGGCAATACTGTCTCTGCAGCCCCTGGACTACCTGGGCTATGCACATCAGATAGCATTACCCCAGCAGCTGGTGCAGTGGTACGCCCAGAGACTTTTGGTACAGGTGGTAATTTTTGTCACCCACCACGAGATGCCATGCATAGCGCATGAGGTCATGGAAAGTACCATTGGTGCACACCTCAACCAGATGAAGAAGATGATCACTGGAATGTTGGGAAAAAGAAAACATCAAGCACTCCAACAGCAATCTGAGGAGGGAATGGTGCTGACAGTTCTGAGGGTGAGGACTAGAGTCTCACTATCCCCATGTTTGACAGGCATGGGCATCCAATGCCACCTCCCTGTCCCTGCTCATGGTGTCCCCCAAGCTGTTGTCTCCCTCACTATCCGTGTTTGTTGTCTTGTTTGTCGTGTTTGTCTGCATCTGCTTCCTCACCTATCATATTTAGCTGACCCTGACATACCCATGTCCCTTACCCACCATTCCTCTCTTACTGAACTAAAAAGACAAAAATGGATACCTGTTCCCCCCAAAAAATATTGTCCCATACATAGCTCTCACTTCACACATTTGTCTTCTTGACATGGTTGAGTTGGTCTAATTGGCTATGCAACATTATTGCATTGTTGTCACCCATTTTATTAAGGTAACAGTCCAAATTCATCTAATATTCTATCCATGTTTCATTTTATACTACTGAAGATTCCTGTGGTTCTTTCCTAATTCCTGCCTGCACATTCCTTTATTGCTTCACCTTTGCTCTTCCCCCTGCTTTCCCTCATTTCACCACTTTCCTATCTATCCCATTTTCACACATGTAATCTGGTGAAAAAATAAAATCATACACAACACACATGGCAGAAATGCCCCCTAATGAATCCTTTAACTTTTTGTCCTCTGTGTTTGTAGGGAGATTGGCTCAACATCCTATGGCATAATGCTGTTACCTCCATGCAATGCTGCTTAGACTCACTGCACTAAAGTAGCATGCAGTTAAAGCAGTGTAAAGGCACTCATATTAAAAATTGCATATATTTATTTATACTGATGAATATCTAAATATTCAATCCATATGTGTACTGTTGACATAAATCAATTGAGTATTGGTTGTTTTTAAGCAGTACTTCATGTAGCCATTCCCTCTCTCATGTCCAATAACTATCACATGTAATCATTCACTTCCATCATGAATACCTATTACAAAAATTCAACAGAGTTGGATTCAAACCTTGTATCATCTGTGCTGAAAAGAAGAGCTTACTGCTGTTACATCTGCAGCCACAGAGACATCTAGGCAGCAGGTGGTTTTCTTCCACTCATTACTGTTCAAGGTGCTAACTGCCATGCTTCTGTGCTTAGTGTGTTTATGCAGAGGAAAGTAAACAAATAGAACTCTCATAAGTTTCTCAATGAAGCAGAGACTCATGTTTGCTTGTTGCTTAACTACACGCAAATAGAGAAGCAGTATAAATACTTTGTTACTGTTAAAGAGTTTATGAAACGACATTTCCAATACAAACTATTTATAAACACCATAGAATCTGTTAGCTGTGTCTCCTACAGCTAGTATGGATAAGTACTTCTCAACTTCAAGTAGGAGTCCTTAAATGTGTATCTCTCATGTGCAAACACTTTGTCATTGATTGCGCAAACCAGGTGCTCAGAGGTGTAGTATGGAAAGTGTTTATTAGCATGTAGTATTTATGTTCACTGCCCAGTTAGTCTTCATCCCATTAAAATCCATGTAAAAACACAAACAAAAGGAAGGTACTTTTTACTGGCTGAACACATGTTTGCACTGTCTCATGTGTTATCTACACCCATGCACTTGAAACTTGGCACGCCAGTACAAGTTCCCAATTGTCAACTATACTACAGAAATAAATAGAAAAAGTGCATTGTTGCATACCATGTACATCTGTATAATGATAGTAGATATTCAGATTGTCTTATACAGGTATTAATGTGGACAGCAGTTCTTCACAAATATGAACGCATGTACATACACAGTTGCATCAGTGCTGATCACAAAAAATGTGTGTGTCTGTATTTGACAATAAGTGTGCAATGTACACAACATACTGAAAAACAGCTGCATAACTATCAGTCCTGCTACATGGATTCCTAATAGGTTTTTGCACCTAGTTTGACAAGCTGTCTCTTAAAGTATATCTGCACATTGGAAACACAATATAAAATACAAAATCCACATTTTGTACACCACTCTAATAACAAGATATGTTACCCACATCATATAATGATGATGGCAGCAGCTGTAAAGACCACTATGACAGCATGAAACATACTTCAGGGGTGTTGCAATCATTAACTACTGTGTTTTTTCAGATGGGAGCAAAATACTTACATACATATTAAATTAGTACAGCAGCCACATTATGTGTGCGTGTGTGTGCGTAGTCAGAGGGATATCAGTCTGTATCCTGCTATCATCAATCTGGTCCCACAGGGAACTAATATCTTGACAGTCATATATGGCTAGCCAGCCATTTCTTACAGGTCTCGCAACATCTACTCACAAACATCTAGTTTGGATGTCATCCCTAGAAATTGTCCAGCAGCATTTAAAAAGTCAGTCTTGTGCTGTGGTGCCTGCCTTAATACTGAGTTCTCTAGCTGGTGTACCTACAGTCAACTGGTGTGTGTGTGTGTGTGTGTGTGTGTGTGTGTGTGTGTGTGTGTGTGTGTGTGTGTGTGTGCCTCTAGTCAGAGAAGTACAACTGTCAACTGTCAACAATGCAGTCCCATGGAGTACAAATATTTTGACAGTTGAACATCTCTACCCATCCATTTCATATATTCCTCCCAACATCATCTCTCAAGCACACAATGATGATGTTGTCCACTATAAATTTTCCAGCAGCAGTGTAAAAGTTGCACCATGGGTCTTGTATTAAGTACTGAGCTCTCTAGGTGGTATAGGTAGTTTGGTAAGGGTTCTAATCTCACTGCAGTCAGCTGGTGTTTGTATGGGTGTGTTTATGTTCAGTTGATTTACATTCAAGAGACTATTTCAGAACAGCATGTGAGACACTACTATTAGCATTTTCTTCTCATAAACATACACTGCTGATGTCATCAGCTATAAAGTGTTGTCTGATACTTGAAAAGTCAGACTTGGGATGTGGAGCTTGCCTTAAGTACTGTGCTCTGGAGATAGACAGGGGTTCTACTCTCACTACGGTCAACTGGTGTGTGTGTGTGTGTGTGTGTGTGTGTGTGTGTTCAGTTGCTTCACATTTAATAGACCATATTAGAAGAGCATGTGAGACACTCCTACTACCATAGTCTCACAAACATTCGCTGCTGATATCATCAGCTATAAAATGATGTCTGACAATCTAAGAACCAGACTTGTGCTGTGGTGCTTGCATTAAGTACTGTTGCCTGGATAAAGTTACGTAGGGGTTCTACTCTCACTACAGTCAACTGGTTTGTGTGTACATTCAACAATCAGTTTGGTGGCAATTTTAGAATGGCATGTGAGTTCACGGCTGTGTCAGACACTCCTCCAAACAACTTCTTGAAGCAAACATTGATGATGTCCTCCTGTATAACATGCAGTCTGACAATATTCAAGTCAAACTGTAAAAATGGATACTTGTAGTCCAAAATAATAAAGGAAAGTTAAATTTAATGTTAAGTGCTTTTAATTTACATACAACAATAAACTTCATCAGACATAAAAAGCAAATGAACCCTTTTAAATACATTAGAGCTTGACACCAGATTCAAACCAGGAAATGATGTCATTAACAATAAAATCTCTCCTACTCAGTTATACATGAATAAATTATATATGTTTTTTATATTCTATTTATGAAAAAATCTCTAAAACATCTGAACCTGGATTTTAATAAAAACTTCCTCCTTAAAAACTTTTGACATGAATAAACAATAATAATAATATAATAAATGTATTTAATAGATGAAGAGTAAAGAATAAACATAAGAAAAATTAGGAACAAGTATTGAAAAAAAAAATATATATATATATATATATATATATATATATATATATATATATATGTATATAAAATATATATTATAATATGAAGGAAACTAATACTACTATCTGCTAAGTGCTTTTAATTTTAAAATACTACTGATATTACAAAGGTCATTCAGCCCTGGCCAAGCATAAGAGTACAAAATTAATTGCCAAGTAAGTTCCGCTTTTTCCAGTAATAGTTACCATGGACCACCTCTATCATTACTGACAACTTGCTATAAAACACAGAACTTGAAATCATGATTATTAAACTCATGGACATGCTTAGACAATGCATTATTGGGAGCATTTTTTATTACTGCATAGTCATGCTCATAAATTCTTTCCTTTAACATTCTGGTGTTTTTTCTAATATAAAATGCCGAACATACTTGACATAAAGCTACATAGATCACTCCTTTTGAATTACAGTTATGCTTGCCTTTCATTGTATAGCTTTTTCCTTTTATTACAAAAAATTAAAACTGGTGAATGTACTTACAATATTTACACATACCACATTTAGTCATAATTCCTGTTTGCCTACCAGATGGTTGATCATGCTTTTCCTTTTCAAACAATTTTTTTCAGATTATTACCTCTCCTTGTTACCATTCTAAAACCCTGCACCAATTTCATTCTTATCTGTGTATCATCATCAATAAGCATCCAGTTTTTTAACAAAATAGCTTTTATTTCATAGAAGTGTACATTAAAGGTGGTTATAACATGATTAGCTTTTGCTGGTACCTTATGTTTGAATTCTTCATAATTTAATATAGGTCAAAAATAATAATTCAATCTTTTAATTCTCACTCCTTCATATAAATTATGTAACATCTGATCTGGGTATCCTCTTTTTTTGAATATTTCAATCAACTTATTACATTCTGTGTCAAAGTCTATGTCCAGGGTCACCATTTTGGTGGCTTGGACAAACTGACCTTTGACCACAGCTTTTTTGTTGACTGCTGGATGGGCACTGGTATAATGCAAGAAAGAATTTGAGTTAGTGGGTTTTCTATATATTTTAGCTTTAAATCTACTTTTAACCCTGTCCTTACTCAAATTCACATCCAGAAAAGTAATGTCTTTGTCATTTACCACATGTGTAAATTTCAAATATGAGATTGTATCATTAATATATGTAAGAAATTGTTGTAACATAGATTGATTAGCATTCCATTGGATGAAAATATCATCCAAATAGTGTGAATACAAGCTAATATGTTGACTGAAATGACTACCAAAGATATGAAGGTCATCCCAGATTGCCATGACAATGTTGTCAAAAACGGTACCACACAGTGACCCCATAGCTGCTCCCACTTGCTGGAGAAAATATTTGCCATTAAATTGTATATAATTATTTTTCAAAATTATTTCAAGCAAATCAATCTACAGATTAATCTTTGACTGACTCAGCCCTTGTTTTATTAAAAATGTTTCCAAATCTTGAATTCTTTCCACATGAGGGATAACTGAAAATAAATCTTTAATGTCTACTGTTAAGAACAGACTATGCTCTGAATGTTCCTTTTTACTAATTAGCTCCAGGAAATGCCAGGAGTCCTTGCATATCTGAGGGCATTCAGTTAAATACTTTTTCAAATTTTTATCAAGATATTTTGCACATGCATATGTGATGGAATTACGCCCATCCACTATGGGATGTAGTGGAGGGTTAATTGCACTGTTATGCACTTTGGGTGCTCAGAAAATAGTGTGAATAGTAAGAGATATTATGCTCAAATAATTATAAGCATTAATGTCTATTCTATTTTCTAAAAACATGTCATTGAGCATCATATGTATTTTTCTATAGGCTATATTCAGCACATTCTTGCTGACCTCTTGATGTCTGTATCTAAGATCTTAAAAATTGTCTCATTATAATCAAACGTATCCATTATAACCAGTCCCTCTCCCTTGTCCGGTTTCATTATTCTTAATGATTGATGCATAAGAAATGACAAGTTATCTCATTCATCTCGTGTCAAATTGTCATTATTTTGTGTCTTATTGTTATTAAATGTGTATCTGATATCAAGTTCACACATTTTTTCATATAATGAAAGCAACGAATGTAATGGAGGGTTAAATGTACTATGGATATGAAATAATTCCTGAACATTCTCCCTTGTGTCAGTACTATCACCAAACAAAATTTTAAAATTTAGTTTTTGTAAAAACATTCTTAAATCAATTAATACCTCATCCAAGTTCGGGCATTTTACCAGTACAAATGCATACCCTTTACTTAATAAGTCCACCATTCCTTCATCAATATTTGTTCCCAAAAAGCTGTATACTTTAAAATCTTTTATAGCATTGTATACAATTGTTGGTACTTCTGCAGATATGTTGTTATATGCATCATTATCCGTTCCTGTAAACGTAAGTTCATCAATACTGCTATTGCTTACAGCACTCAATTGTATTTCCTCCCTCTCCCATGGAATTGATAGCCTCCCCTCCTCTGATTCCATCTCGAAGGGGTATAAAGATCCTGATTAACAACCCAGTTATATTATTATGGTTGTTACGATTTCTTATTCTCTCAGATCTTCTGAGAGGTGGAAATTGTTCATCTTGTAAACTAAATTCTGCCCTCTGCTGTTCTTCCTGTAAAATATCATTAAGTGGCATTTGCTGTACCTGTGTATGGCTTTGATCATTATTCCTATTATTATTTTCAAGATATCCAAGTTTTTTTCCTATTACTCAGTGGTTTTGGGTATGCTTGACCCTTAGTATATTGTTGTTTATCCCTTAACAATTTACTGTTCTTTTTCCATTTTAATTAATTCAACAATTGCTCTATACTCACATAAATTCTTTGGTGCTCATACTTATGTTTGTCATAACTAGTTTCAGCTTGAATCTGTCTCCCTAAGTTATTACATTCTATCAACACTTCTACTTTTTTTGCATTGTGTTTAATCAATAATTCTAATAATTCAAAGCCATGCCTATCATACATTGATAGCAGTTCAACTTGCAGTGGCAAATTTTCTACAAGCCCTGAAGGGTAACACCATATGTATAACCCTTTCGGAACAACTTTATTTTTTATACACTCCTTTAAATAAATATTTTCACATTGGAATTTTTTAACCTAAATAATTTTAAATCAAGTTGTTGCAATAACAGCTTAATCACTGGCCCATCAGTCTGAGTACTTGTATTAGTCTCAATATTTATGTGTTCATCCACCAACCATTTATTCAATGCTGGTGGCTTCTGAAACAGTCTACTCTGTTCACCATGCTCATTGTTAAGCAACAAACTGTTATTGAAAACATTACTGTCATTATGGACTACAGCAGGATTTACTACATTAGATATTACTGTACTTGGTACTAGACCACCGTCAAAACCATGAAGTGAGAATTGCCGCTGTTTGATGATGATTAAATCCATGTCTTCAGATTGCTGCCTGACACACCATACATAAGGAAGAAGGTTTTATTAAAATCAAGGTTCAGATGTTTTAGAGATCTTTTCATAAACAGAATATAAAAAACATATATAATTTATTCATGTATAACTGAGTAGGAGAGATTTTATTGTCGATTACATAATTTCCTGGTTGGAATCTGGCGCAAACTCTAATGTGTTTAAATGGTTTATTTGGAATTATTTTATGTCTGATGAAGTTTACTATTTTATGTAAATGAAAAGCACTTTAAATTTAACTTTGCTTTATTATTTTGGACTACTAGTGTCTATTTTTCCAGTTTGTCTGATATACATTCTTATTATTAGTAGTTTATTGTCTTCTGGTGGCCAACTTAATATGGAAGTGCATCACTGTCATTACACAGTCAGGATTCACAACATATCAACAAGCTTATGGGTCTTATTGAAGGATTCACTCAGCTGGTGGAAGGTTTGGCTGTTATGGTGGATGAAATGAGAAGTGCCAGCAAATCAACTTTATTACAGCAGAATATGGCCAGCTCGCATAACATGCAGCAACTGCAGCAACTGCAATGTAAACTACAACCGGAAGTTGTAATTAATCAGTCCCAGGAGACCAGCTTGTTTATGGAGGCTAATGTAGCTCCTTTGCTGTTGGCGCAACAACAGACTGTTTTGTCTGTGTTGATACAAAATAATGATGCCAGTCAGTATAATATTAGTAATATCAGCTCCTCTCGTGTACGCTGTGACATGAAGCAATCTGAAGACATGGATTTACTCATCAACAAACAGCGGCAACCCTCACATCCCGGTTTTGATGGCAGGATAATAGCAGGTACAGTTATAGCTAATGTAGTAAATCCTGCTCTAGTCCATAATGACAGTAATCCCATGTGCTTCTGATACAAGAGGTTTGGGAGGTCACTCAGTGGAAGTTCTAGCTTTGCTGGAGTTTTCATTTTGTTTTCACTGATTGGTTTTTCAGTAACCTTCTCACTTATTGTTTCTGATTAAACACAATACAAAAGAAGTGGAAGTGTTGTTGGTAGAATGTAATAACTTAGAGAGACAGAGTCAAGCTGAAACTAGTTATGACAGACATAAGTATGAGCACTAAAGAATGTATGTGAGTATAGAGCAATTGTTGAATGAATTAAAATGGAAAAAGAACAGTAAATTGTTAAGGGATAAACAACAATATACTAAGGGTCAAGCATACCCAAAACCACTGAGTAATAGGAAAAAACTTGGAAATCTTGAAAAAATAATAGGAATAATGATCAAAGCCATACACAGGTATAGCATATGCCACTTAATGATGTTTTGCAGGAGGAACAGCTGGGGGCAAAATTTAGTTTACAAGATGAACAATTTCCACCTCTCAGAAGATCTGAGAGAATAAGAAATCGTAACAACCATAATAATACCTGGGTTGTTAATCAGGATTTTTATACCCCTTTGACACGGAATCAGAGGAGAGGAGGCTATCAATAGCAGGGGAGAGGGAGGAAATACAACTGAGTGCTGTAAGCAATAGTAGTATTGATGAACTTACTTATATAGGAATGGATAATGATGCATATAACAACCAATCTGCAGAAGTGCCAACATTTGTATACAATGCTATAAAAGATTTTAAAGTATACAACTTTTCGGGAATAAATATTGATGAAGGAATGGTGGACTTATTAAGTAAAGGGTTCACATTTGTATTGGTAAAATGCCTAAACCTGGCTGGCATATTAATTGATCTAAGAATGTTTTTACAAAAACTAAATTTTAAAATTTTGTTTGGTAATAGTAGTGACATGAGGTAGAATGTTCAGGAAATATTTCGTATCCATAGTACATTTAACCCTCCATTACATCCGTTGCTTCAATTATATGAAAAAATGTGTGAACTTGATATCAGATACACATTTAATAACAGTAAGACACACAATAATGAGAATTTGACATGAGATGAAAGAGATAACTTGACATTTCTTATGCATCAATCATTAAGAATAATGAAACTGGATAAGGGAGGGGGGCTGGTTATAATGGATACGTTTGATTATAATGAGAGAATTTTTAAGATCTTAGATATAGACACGTATCAGGAGGTCAGCAAGAATGAGCTGAATATAGCCTATAGAAAAATACATATGATGCTCAATGACATGTTTTTAGAAAATAGAATAGACATTAATACTTATAATTATTTAAACATAATCTCTCCTACTATTCCCACTATTTTCACAGCACCCAAATTGTGTAAGAGTGTAAATAACCCTCCACTACATCCCATAGTGGATGGACGCAATTCAATCACATATGCATGCACAAAATATCTTGATAACAATTTGAAAAAGTATTTAACTGAATACTCTCAGATATGCAAGGACTCCTGGCATTTCCTGGAGCTAAGCAGCAAAAAGGAATATTTAGGGCATAGTCTGTTCTTAATGGTAGACATTAAAGATTATTTTCAGTGATCTCTCATGAGGAAGGAATTCAAGCCTTGGAAACATTTTTTTAAAAAACAGGGGATGAGTCAGTCAAAGATTAATCTGTACATTGATTTGCTTGAAATAATTTTGAAAAATAATTATATACAATTTAATGGTAAATATTTTCTCCAGCAATTGGGAATAGCCATGGGGTCACAGTGTGGTATTGTTTTTGCCAGCATTGTCAAGCAATTCTAGGAGGACGTTTATATCTTTGGTAGTCATTTCAGTCAACAAATTAGCTTGTATTTACAGTATTTGGATGATATTTTCATCCTATGGAATGGTAATCAATCTATGTTACAACAATTTCTTACATATATTAATGATACAACCTCCTATTTTAATTTTACACATGAGGTAAATGACAAATAAATTAATTTTCTGAATGTGAATTTGAGTAAGCTATTTTGTTGAAAAATTGGATGCTTATTGATGATGATGTGCAGATAAGAATGAAATTGGTGCAGGGTTTTAGAATGGTAGCAAGGAGAGGTAATAATCTGAAAAACTTGTTTGAAAAGAAAAAGCATGATCAACCATCTGGTAGGCAAACAGGAATTATGACTAAATGTGGAATGTGTAAATATTGTAAGTACATTCACCAGGGTCAATTTTTCGTAATAAAAGGAAAAATATATACAATGAAAGTCAAGCATAACTGTAATTCAGAAGGAATAGTCTATGTAGCTTTATGCCAAGTATGTTCGGCATTTTATATTGGAAAAAACACAAGAATGTTAAAGGAAAGAATTTATGAGCATGACTATGCAGTAATAAAAAATGCTCCCAATAATGCATTGTCTAAGCATGTCCATGAGTTTAATAATCATGATTTCAAGTTCTGTGTTTTACAGCAAGTTGTCAGTAATGATAGAGGTGGTCCATGGTAACTATTACTGGAAAAAGCCAAACTTACTTGGCGATTAATTTTGTACTCTTATACTTGGCTGGGGCTGAATGACCATTGTAATATCAGTAGTATTTTATAATTAAAAGCACTTAGCAGATAGTAGTATTAGTTTCCTTCATATTATAATATATATTTTATATGTAAGTATATATATATATACATATATATATATTTTTTTTTCAATACTTGTTCCTAATTTTTCTTATGTTTATTCTTTACTCTTCATCTATTAAATACATTTATTATATTATTATTATTGTTTATTCATGTCAAAAGTTTTTAAGGAGGAAGTTTTTATTAAAATCCAGGTTCAGATGTTGTAGAGATTTTTTCATAAATAGAATCTAGAAAACATATATAATTTATTCATGTATAACTGAGTAGGTGTGATTTTATTGTCGATGACATAATTTCCTGGTTTGAATCTGGCACCAAACTCTAATGTATTTAAGGGGTTCATTTGGAGTTATTTTATGTCTGATGAAGTTTACTATTGTATGTAAATGAAAAACCGCTTAACATTAAATTTAACTTTCCTTTATTATTATTTTGGACTACCAGTGTCTATTTTTACAGTTTGTCTAATATTCAAGTCAAACTTGTACTGTGGCACTAAGTACTGCATTTTCAAACTTTTTGACCTATATATTTAGCGATTCTAATCTGATAGCAGGTAACTTGAGTGTGTATAGTTTCAAATATTAAACTTTCCTTTATTATTATTTTGGACTACCAGTGTCTATTTTTACAGTTTGTCTAATATTCAAGTCAAACTTGTACTGTGGCACTAAGTACTGCATTTTCAAACTTTTTGACCTATATATTACCGATTCTAATCTGATAGCAGGTAACTTGAGTGTGTATAGTTTCAAATATTACTTTTCAGGTAATCTTACACAGAGATGTGACTCCACATCCAGGTCAGACACTCCTACCAACAGGTTCTTATCAGCATAGAATGATGCTATTATACTCCCTAAAGTGAAATGTGACAGTGTTAAACTCAGACATATGTGGTGGTGCTACTGTTACATTGCATGGCATTCATCTTCTATACCTACACAGATGTATTACTCAAATCAGACCCAGTCTACTGCTGTGTTAGTAACTGGTGGTACATTACAGTCATTGTATGATCTTGTGAATCACTATGCATTTCATTACCACTTAGGAGAACTTTTTAACTTCACCCCATGTACCATCATTCACTTTTTTTCATCTGGCCACATGACATCATTCCTGCAGAGGAGTGGCAGATGTCCTTATGTCAAACATGCATACACACTTCATGAAGCAGAGCAATTTCATGACCCCCTGCAAGTCATCTCCAGACCACTGCATGTGTGATTGCAGATTCTGTCATGGTGTGGTGCCTATGTCACATATGAACAGTGTAGCTATGTACTGCAATCAAAACAATAAACATATACACACATAGCATCATATAGATATATCGAGTTTTTTTTAAATGGTAAAATAATGGCTAGGAATTTATATGATATTATCTGTTAGCTTACTAATGTCCTATGACCCTATGAACATTTCATATGCCATTGTTGCTGTTATTGACATGTGCTATGTTGAGGTGTGGATGCATGGTAGGCCTACAAGAGGGTATTATAATCTGTAAAGTGAGGCAAGTTATTGATGGACACTGCTTACATTTGATTACATTTTCCTTCCATAGCAGCTGTAGTAATATGCCTCATGTATATTAATGGCTTAGTAAGGCATTTGTATTGGAGCAAATCAACATTCTACCCATCACAGTAACACTTGCAGTATGGCACATGTATGCATGTGTATACCTACCATCAATAAATGCTCTGTTACATACATCAGTATAAACTCATACTGATCACACAGGCACATAAGTCTTGCTTCACTCACATGTTGTGATATACACAAAAATATCATGTTTTGATTCAGTTGCAACCCTGTGTAATTCATTGTATGCACATGGATTACTGATTTAATTAACAGCAGCATTGTGTGACTATTAGCATTTGAGTTGGTAACTGTTCTGCATTAGCCACAACCAACTCATTTGTAATATGTCCCTATATGGTATCAGGCCATTCAAATACAGCTTTCCAATGAAAAACATATAGGCATATGTTGTGCAATTGTTGTAATTACGTGAGATTGGTAAAGTTATATGACTGTGTGAACAGTACCACTCTGTGGCATGTGATGCATAGCCAAGGTTGTATTTAGAGGTCACAAATCATTTATTTAGGTAAATGTGAAATGTTAAGGGGAATACAGAAATAAACACAAAGCTGTTTGTGGATGCCACCAGCCATACTCATCCAGAGAAAATAGACAATCTCCTAGCTGACAGCTTGTCTCACACTTCACCCTCTGTCACCAGTATCCATCAGCCAAAGTATACATGCAAACATTAATCAGTTTATCTTCTCAAGAGAGCAGCTTATTTATGCACTCTCTATTGCTAATAACACAGAACCAATGGGCCCTGACAATATTTCAGGTTGTCTATAGAGTGACTTAAAACATGACCTAGTAGACATAGTTGGATCCCTACTTAAACACAGCCTTCTGACATTCTATGTTCTTGTAGAAGGGTGTACATCAGCAGTCATCCATCTGAATGGGATGGGGGTGACATCACATGATGCATGGACTTACAGACCCATAATCCTGACTCCAGTCATTTGGGAGGCAGACCAACAAATCATCATGGACCTTATCAAAAAGGACAATCCAAAAACTGAAGGTACTGAAGACACCAGTGAGCCAGCAAGAAGTTTAAAAATGTATTAGTAATGAGCCAACAAAATTAAGCGCTTTAGTCAGTCTATAACCAAGACTTCATCAGAATCTGTATTTGTTGTTTCTGGTTGCTGGTTTGTGTTTTGCTTATCAAAAAGGACACAGGCAATCTCTCAACTATGTACCAAACCCATGTTTGATTTGTTAAGGCTAAATCATGTCTGTTAAATCTGTTTGATGTTTTCAAGAAGGTCAACAGGGGCATGCATGACGAAAACACTATCAACCTGCGTAATTTGACATAGCCAAGGGATTTGACATAAATCCACACTCAGGTACTACACAGAAACTGTCTCAAGTGAGAGTAAACACGTACATCACCAAGTGGACAGAGAAATGGATCACATACAGAACACATTATCTCAAAGTGTGTGAAGTCACCTCTATCTAGACTCCAGTGACCAAGCCCTTACCTCAGGATTCTGTACTAGGCCCTTTCCTGTTCATTATTTAAACATCTTATGCCAAGACAAACTTAAATATCCTGTGTCTAACCAGCTTTGCAGATGACTGCAAATTTTGGACAATCACTGAATCCAAAATTTGTATTGGTATAATGCATTTAGCATTAACACACAAAAAGGATTGTTGCCAGAGCTATGGAGACACAGTAGATGAACACAAATTCATAGGGGATTGTTTCCTTTATGAAAGTAAATACATAAGCTGATTACAATATAGACAGCACACCACTATGAGCAGACCAAGTGGTATGTGACCAGTGCACTCAGGTAGACAGTACTCAGAAATTCCATCAGTATGCACCCACAGTGGTGACTAATACCTTGTATGTAGCATAACTCCTGAGTATGTGCAGGACATTGATATCATGGGCATTATAGTGCCATTGTTCTCAGCCATCATCACAGCAATAATTAAGCACAATATACTCTTTTGCGAGTACCTCTGAACACATCTTCCAGGGGCAATTTACTCAAGTGCATCACTTTTGCCACAGTGAGCTACCACACATGCACCCAATAAATACATACCTCACTGACAACACTGATGGCATGGGTTATAGTTGTGCAAGTGTGTATTGTGGCATATGTATGCCATGCAAACCTGTCAGCTAGACAGAAATGACTATAATTTAAACTATGGGTGTGAAAGTGTCCCTCTTAACACCTCTGAAAGGTGTTCGTTATTGAGGAAGGTGTGCTTGATACCCCTTATGGATTACTGAAAAATCATGACAGTTGTACAAGTGTGTTCATGCAGAATGTGTACTCACTCACAATCACATATTTTATGTCAGTGACACAGATGACTGGTGTTATTATTCTGATCTTGTCCATGATTGTGCGTGCTTCTGTCTACTGTTGTCCAGGAGTCTGTTGCTGTTTGTCCTGTTTGGCTGAGAGCTATACTGACATTACATTCATATTCAAGCAACTCATTTTGCACATCTTCACATTATGCTCATACCCCCTAGTGTATATACTGTCCTTGATAAATGTCCTCTCGAGTGATCATGTCAGGATGTTTATATCACAACCAATGATCTCCACTGATATATGACCTTCTGTGACAGTCACATAATATGCGATATCTGTGTGATGATATGACTATACCCACACAGGAGGTGTAAACAGCAGTATGTACTGTATCATGTAGATATGTGATTACTGTTCATAGGATCATAGGAGGTTACTAGGCTAATAGCCATAGGGCCCTTACAAGCCTAGCCAAGAAATTATCCCCAAAAAAGAAACCTCAGTCAGCACCTGTCACCCCTGTCAATGAGGGAAAAAGGTGGAACCCTTGGGACAAATTTGTTGTTTCCCATCCACTCATCATGGTTGCATTTGAAGAGGGTCAGCGATGTACTCTGTTTAACATGTACAGGAAGTCTATTCCAGAGACAGGGCAGCCTCTGGGAGACAACCCTGTCTCTCCAGCAGGTTTTGTTGATGTCACATATTAGATTTAGGCCTGTTGAGTGGGTAATGCGTGAGGAGTTAGACTTATGGATATGGAGCATCTCTAGTAGGGCAGGATCCAATATTGCCTTGCAAGCGAGACACAGGTCACATCTGAGCAATCTGTATGATACTGAGTAGACTGATAGTGATTTTAGCCTGTCCACATAGAACAGGTGTTAGGCCATAGATTCTCTTTGTGAGGTATTTCTTTGGCCTTTCCAGTTGGTGCAGGTGTTTGAAGAGGTACATACCAAACGGGGCAATATGCTCAAAATAGGTCTAATGAGGGAGGAGTACAGAGCGGTAATAACCTCCTTTTTCCCGATGCAATCCCTTTACTTATGAGATGAACCAAGTAAAAGGCTTTTCTGACCACTGCCGCCAAATGATGGTCGGATGTGAGATTGTTGGCAACCTGAATAATCAGGTCTCTCACCACAGGTTGCATGCTTAAGGGGTTGCCATTGATGTGGTAATCAGTAGGGGCCATGTTTTTGCCGAATGGAATGATAATACATTTTTTTGCATTTAACTTAAGGCCATGACTTTGGCACCAGTTATATGCAGCTGTGAGACCCTCTTGCAGTATGTAACATCATTTGGGGAATCAATGACAAATCCCAACTTACAGTCGTCCACAAACTTGGTCAGCCACAGGCCCTTTGTCTTTGCCTGGACCTCTGAGAAGTAGATGCCAAACAGTAGGGGTCCCAGGACAGATCTCTGGGGAACACCACTAGTGACAGGTCTACTGTCAGAGCTGATGGCACCTATTTTGACCTTGTGGGTCCTGTCAGCCAGTTGGCCACCCATCTTATGAGATAAGGATTAACACCAAGTTGTGTTAGCTTTTTGATGTTGCTTGAGTGGGGGATTGTGTTAAAGGCCTTGGCCAGATCAAGGTAAGCTGTATGTACTGACTTTCTCTCATCCAGGGCCTTGGTGACAGTCTCAAAGAAGTCAACTAGGTTCAATAGGCAAGATCTGCCCCTGACTAATCCGAACTGGGGGGGTCAAGTACTTGCAGATTGCCTATGTCATTGTTTATGAGTTCCATAATAATACGCTCCATGGCTTTACACATTAGACTTGTCAAGCTAATGAGGCAATAGTTTCCTGGGTCAGTAGTGGCACCACCTTTGTGCAAAGGGATGACAATGGTGGTTCTCCACTTTGGTGGAATGAAGCCTATAATTAGGCTGTGGTTAAACAGGGTGCTCAATGGTGAAGCTAGTTCTTGCTGGAGATAATGCAGAATACAGCCTGGGATACTATCAAGTCCCATGGAAGCTGTGTTTTTTGCTTTGGGTATGGCCTTTAACACTTGATCTATGTAGATGTGAGGTGTGGGACAAGTATTGCGGATGTCAATTGGGCCTTTGCGGGGGAAATAGGCAGGTGAAGTTTGCACTGAACCTATCAGCTAGCAGGTTGGCAAAGTCAACAGGATCAGTTTAAGTGGTACCATTAAGTACTAATTTGGAACAAACTTGGACTTTGCCATGGAGATTCCTAACATACCTGAAGAAGGACTTGTGGTTTCTCTTTTTTTCAGAGGCTAGTTTTGACTCATAATTGGCTTTGGAATTTTTCACTAGTGATATAATTTGCTTGTTGAGGTGGAGAAGGGAGTTTTCCAATTTGGAATTTTTTTCCTTTTTACCCTTGGACATTAGTTTCTTCCTTTTTATAAGGTCTGTTGATAGAGGATGTCCACCAGACAGGTTTGTGTTTTCTTGAGGAGCAGGTTTTAGTTCTACTGGGTATGGCTGAGTCCATGAAGTTGTACAGGTGCTTGTATACTGCACTGGCATACTGTTCAACATAATTGTCTACATCCTCCTAGGGGGGCAGTGGTGTGAAGCTGCAGATATCCTCCCTTAGGAGTTTGTAGTCATCTTTTGAGAAGTTTTGTAGCCTGGCTATAGCTGGGGAGGGGTTGGGTGGGATAGAAACTTTGAATGAGACAGAACGATGGTCTGATTTCACCAGGGAAGAACATATTATGGGAGTGATGCAGCAGTTGCCGAATGTTGATGAGAACCAAGTCCAGTATGTTATATTGCCTTGTAGGTGATGTGACCAGCTGGTCTAGTGCATTAAAACTGATGAAGTCAAGGAATAGTTGGGTAACTGCATTAGTGCAGGAATAGTTCACCCAGTCTATGGTGGGTTAGCTTGAAGTCACCAAGTATCAGGGTGTTAGAGGGTATCTTGATGGAGCCAAGTAGGTCCAGGTAGGATGGGTGGGTGTCCTGAGTCATGGAGGAGGTCAATAGCTGGCTATAACTTGGATAGGTGTCTTGCCAACTGTCAGCTGCACCTGGAGTAATTCCAGTGCATTATGCTGGTAAACCACTCTAGAGGTGTGCCTGTCCTTAATGAAGATAGAGACACCACCACCCTTAGTCTTTCCAACCTCATTTTGAGGTCAGAAAGTGTGGAATGAGGTATAGCCTGGTAAGGCAGGGGTGCTCTCTGCAGCCCTGAACCAAATGTCTGCGACTGCACAGACATCGGCATCTTCCAGTGTGAGGAGAGCCTCCAGTGAGTGCATTTTCAGGTTAAGGCTCCTAGCATTGAGCAGCAAGACCTTCAATTTGCTTTTTGACAGATCTTTTATGTTGGAAGATTTGTCTTTGGGGCATAGCCTAAGAGCCCTGGCCAAGATTTGGAACCCCTGGGGTGACAGGTGGAGGCCATTTCTGGCAAAGCATTGAGGCCTGTCAACCATGTCATTCCAGGCATACAGATACTAGATCCCCTTTGAAAGACACCAGAAACTAAGCCAATTGTTGAACTCAATCACTTTTTGTTGGTATCGCAGTATCATTCTTGATGAAGGTAGGGTGCTGCTTAGGGCTGGGGTCATATCTGCCTGGAACACATACTCTGAGAGCTCAATCATGTCTCTCTTCATATAGTCCAGGGAGGTACATCTCAAGTCATTCACACCAACATTGACAATGACAGAGTCATACTTGTACCTGTTGTGGAGAAACTTGTGTGGCTATCTAGTCTTTGTGGTGTACGTACATTGACATGCCCTTATCTGTTGTACATTACCATGTTTCATGAGTCCTCTTCCTCTTCCCCTCTTTTCATTCCTACAATTCATGTGGGTGGCCCCTTTCAATACACACACTTCTCCAGAATAAATTATTTATAATGCAGTCTATGTACTATTGCTGATCACCACCAAAACTTTTATTCAGTATGCCTAAAACAGATTTGCACAGTACTCTGCGCTTACTACTCTTTCCTATAATGTGTGAGACCTTTATAAATTGCCTTATATTAAACCCTGGTAGTCACTGTGGCTGTCTGCACAATCCTGCAAAACTAATTTTCTTGTAGGAAGACATGTCTGTAGATGTTCAGGCTGTTTTACATGGTTTCCTGGCTGGCAACACTGTTGCAGGCCACAAAACTGCACTTGTATTTGTGCAAGAGTGATGTGCAGCGTGCATACGCAATTAGCACTGCTGTGCATCATGCAAATAAGTAAACTCCATGTCTTCCAGCTAAGGCTACATGGACTTTATTGAATTCCCAGGCACATCTTTTTGTTTCATTTATTAGATTACACTCTTATAGTAGATCTGTGATATTCTGGGTTTCTTTTCTAATGCCTTTTCATATGCACTACATTAATGAAAGTAAAATGTAATAAAAAGTGTGACATTTAAAGTAAACAGACTTTGACATCATATTTGCCAAATTCTGCTAGACTAAAATAATTGCTGTCACACGTTACAGCCTTATAAATAAATGTTACATCATTTATATCCCTTCACCTGTATTAGCTATACTGAATATTACTATCCCACTCCATCTATTAAGGAAAATGTCGAATAGATGAAAGTACATACTGCGAGTCAAATCAGTCAATACCCTAAGTAAAAGTACTGAAATTCAAATGAAAATCTTATTAGGAAATATCAGGAATGAAAGAAAGTTGGTAAGGACTGCTTTTACTATCTTACTTAGATTGCCCCCATCTGCCTGAATGCTTTAAATAGTAATAAGATATATGATCAAATTCTTAATATAGTAGTGAACTATGAAAAATTAAGTTTTAGTATTGCAGTGTTGCATCAATGCAACAATATTAGACGTGTCCTGAAACTGAAACACATACAGAATTATATCTGTAGCATTTGCTTCAAAGTAGGCAAACAGCAAGTAAGAAAATTGCTAAGCGACTTCTTTGAAAAATGTAATAATTCAGCACAGAGTTCATTGAAACCAAGTTCTGAAAACTCAACACTTCTAAAATCCAACAGTGACAAATTTCACAAAGACCAAAACATTGTCAGAACACTAAATGCAGCTTACCCCAAAGTACAATGACCTCATCCTTTGTTTGTTTGTTTGTTAAAAGTGGGATGGGGAAAGTGCCACAAAGAGTGAGACTCTCAGTGAGCAAAACAATGATAGTTCTGTAATTTGTGAAACAAAGCATTTTAAGATGCAAGCTGCAAGGACCATGTGTTTTAAAAAATGTTAATTTTAAACGTATTGTCTATTAACTCAGTTTTGAGAAATCATTTATAGTGCGAAAAGTGAAAGACACAATGAGACATAATTTCACAATGGCAACATCACATCCAGTATATCATTTGTAAATTAGAACCAGATCAGAGGCTGTACTGTGTAGCACAATATCATTTTAATAACTTCTTCCACTTCTAGACAGATCAGAGGCTGTAATGTGTAGCAGCACAATATCATTTTAATAACTTCTTCCACTTCTAGAACCATCACTTTTTTGATCAATGTGATGTTATGTACAAGAACTCAATGTCCTTTCTGATGTCAGAATTCACTTGTGTGATATAAATGTAATACTTCTAGCACCTACATTTTGCTAAACAACCTATGCACATCACTTCAGAAATGTACAAAATAAAATATACAACTGCTTGGACAGAACAATGTACTCTGGAATATCATCTGTATCAACTTACAATATAATTTCACCAAGCCTAGTAACCTAAATTATATAAATTACATTTATAACACTTTCTGGAACTTCATAAACAATAATATTGAAATTAAATTATGGTTTCGGTTATTAACTCCTTTTAATATTACAAACAACTTTGTTAATAACATTTCCATAAATACTCTTAACTCATGGAAAGGAAATAATTTCTCATGTTGGTATCAATGCACAGAAAATGTAACAGTCATGAATGTCAATCAGATAATTAATACATTCAGTCTATCAAGTAGTGACTGGTTAGTTCTTAATAGTCTGGTACCATATGTGCAAGATATGTGTAGAACAATATAAATTTCTTCATTTAACTCCATACCTAAATTTATATTTTATCTACATGAAGTATTATACAGAGACTTTAATTGGACAAATTTAACCACAAAGTTATATAAAATTATTATTAGTTACAAAACAAATTCTAACCAGAAATGTTGGAATTTTATCAATAAAGATTGTTCATTGTTGTTAACCAAGGAATCAAAAATAAACATACTATATTCTATTAAGTTAATTTCAAATATGCAAAGTTGGAGAATCTTTGCATGGAAATTCTTGCATAGAGCCTTTTACACCCCTAATAAAATAGCCAGATTTAAAAATACTAATGAGGCAATATGCTGGAGATGTAATTTAAAATGTAATGCTGATTGGTCACATATTATATATGACGTATTCATATTAAAAAATGTTGGGAGGATATTGGTGAATTTCTGCAAGCCATATTTACTGACTCTTTCATTTTGTCAAAGTCATTAATTCTTCTGAATAAAATTGAAACCACTACTATGAAAAATAAGGAACTTTATCATCTTTGGACTATAATGGCTATCTCAAAAAATGCATCACTAGGAAATGGAACTCCTCTATCATCCCAACAATTGGTGATTTTCTCACTCTATTGAAAGAAGTAGCACTGCTGGAAATTAAAGTCAAGGAAATGAGGATTTTTCCTGAAGAAAAGGACTAACAATCCTTGGGAGAAAGTTCTCTCCCTAATAGAGACACTCAAAATGGACACAATTTTATCTTCATAAGAAAAGAGGAAGCAAGAATGCAAGTTGTAATTTGTTAATGTTTGTACAATAACCTTTATTATTTGTCTGTGTATCTATGATTGTATTCCTTTTGACTTTGTCTGACCTGAGGCCATTGTATATTCTGTAAACAGTTCATTCAATTCACTTTTGTTTGATCTGTTATATTTACTATGTATTGTTTTAAAAAAAAAAGTTTTCTGAATAAAATTATTTGAACAAAAAAAACAAAGAAATGTACAAAATAGAACTAACATTAATTAGAATGCTGTTCCTTTGAAACACGGAAGCACGAACGGCTGATATCATAAAATGTGGAAGTAGTGCTTTTAACATGATATAAAAGCAACTCAGAATATAATTTAGACACCTAAAACTTGAGCAATTGTTAGTCCTCATATTACTGTTAACTTTAAAATTGTTGGATTTTTTTGTCTCCCCAACTGTTTTTTGACCATCAGCCTTCCCTTGACCCAGCTGTCACAGTGATCCCCATGGATGACTGTAAGACTCTGGAGGCTGTCATCTGTGCAACTAATACATTTTTCAGCCTTTTCTCCCTACTGTCCCCTATGCAAGCCAGTAGATATTCAAAAGCTGGGCATGTATGGGCCTAAGTGAAAATATGACCTTCCAGAGGTGATGTAATGCAAGTAGAGAGCTTTTACCATAGCAAGACAACACCTCCAGCTCTGATTTCATGAGGAGATTTCATAATGAAGAACACAACCTAGGTGTCCACCCAACCTTTGGCCCCGAAAGAGGGAACCCCTTGTCTCTCCAGCTCCTCCAACATGTGTGCTGCTAATCAAATACAGGGCATTTAGGTAACTCTAAGGACCTTATTACTCGATGCCATTGAACAAGCAACTTTAAATTTCAGGTATGGTAGCTGAAAGACAAAAACTATTCACTTAATCTATGCAGACAATTCTACCAAACCATGACTATGGTGAAGTATTTTATGAAGAAAAACATAAAACATAGTTAAGGACTTCTGGTTAGGACCTTTACAGCCATTTGAACCCCAATGGCTCAAGATCCAGGAACTTGAAGCCATGGGCTCAAGGGGCTGTTTCCCCATTTATATACCTGGATAAACAACTGCTCAAAATCAAATGTGAGTTCAGGGATACAGCTGCTTCAGAAGTCAGGCACCATCCAGCTTGCATAGAGGAACTGCTAAGTGGGGAATGGAAATGGGGGGGTTATAGGTTTTGGGAGTAATCAGGAGTTGGTTGAGAGTTAGGATTAGGGAGCAATCAGGAGTTCCCTCAGAGTTAGGATTAAGGAGCAATCTAGAGTTGGCTCAGAGTTAGGGTTAGGTAGTGGATGGGAGTTGTTTTTAGGGTTGGGTCAGGGTTCTGGAAGGGATAGCTTAGTGATAGTGCATTGTTATTGGGGTAGTGGGAGTTACGGCGCTTATCAGTACAAGTGGGTGACGGCAAGGAAGTGTGTCATGAGCTAAACGTACTTGAGCATTTGTAGTAGACCCCTGTTCCCACCTAGTCTGTCTATTTCCCTTTGACTGTAATAAAAAAAAATCTGTCTCAATGATTAAGATCTCTGCCAAGTAGCTTAGGTGTCTAGGATTTAATGCTATTTTCTGATTAGTGTCTGTAAGGAGTGTTTATATTCTCCCTTGCCAATGTGGGTTTTCTTTGACTCAAACTTCCTCTGAAAACATGCTTCTTGACTACATATTGAAAAGCTGACTATACATATTGCATTAACCCTTGCCCTGTGCCTTGTATCAATCCTGAAAAGTGTCATAGATCAACTAGTTCTAGTTTTAGATGTTGCAACCACTTCATAAGAGCTATTTGAATCATCTGCAACCTTTTTCATGGAAAGAAATATTCTGGTGGGGGAGTACTTAGCCCAGGATGACATGACTGCATAGTTCAATCTCTCTCTACACTAACTCCGTGCTTATACTATAATACAAGTAGAACTTGAGGAGTTGGACAGCAGAAATCAAAGGCAAAATAGCAGGAGCATCAAACCAAATAAAAACATGCATTGCTTTCTTTATTTATGGAAGAAATTTGGAAAAATCTGATGCTCCTGTTTGTGTACCTTTGTATAATTGTGCATCAGATAGAGGCCTACTATTCTACTATGTTGCTTACCCAAGAAACACTTACCAGAATGCAAGGGCAGACTGACTACTTTAGGGAATAAACAAATGAAAAAGGCAATAATTCATGAATAAAATAGACAGTAAGAGTTAGAGTGGAAAATACATATGTTAAGAGGATGACTTACAAAACAGAAGCCAGAGGTGTAATTTGCAAATTGTTGGTGTACATAAAAGTGGGACTGTGTAGGAATTTTACTGGAATTTGTTTAAAGTGTAGCCATAGAGGGTTTAAAACTTCCATGTAGGTTTTTTATTCATAACAGAAAAGATTTTCAGGATCAGAAGGAGGAAATCAGAACTGGATAATCCTAGGCATGCTGTTATGGCCTTCATTTCCTTCCCCACAAGGAATGGATCATCCAAAACAACCGAAAACATAGGGGGCTTCTTTGACAGCAAGCTGCTGGAGTATTTTTCTACAGAATTGTATCAACATTACAAGGAAACAAACTTTCTGAAGGGTAAACTGGCTGAACAAGGCTTCCCTGTCCAAGTCATTAACCACCTACATTAGTAGTAACAGCATAGGCTAAAGGGAGGAAAATCACATATCACAGATGCATGGCATTTTTACAAAGAAGAGACAGAAAAAAGAGATATAAGCTCACAGATGGGGCTTGGAACATATTATTGTATACAAAGAAATGAAACAGGAAGCAAATAAGTCAAGAAGAATGAAGAATTCAGGTTATATTGAGACAGTATGAAAAAAGGCAAGGTAGAGACACCACAGATAACAAGATAAGAAATTATCTAGAAAAAAATCCAAGGGGCGCTGAACTCAATAGACAATATAGACACTCTAGTTAGAACATTTAGAGACCATATAAATACTGAGAGGAAAAAGTAACAGTCATTGACTGTAAAATGACACAGCCATAAATGTAGCTAAATTCGACAGCAGAAGACTCATCTTCAAGAAAAATAAAGCAGAAACCATGACAAAAAGCATGGTTACAAAACAGGTAATTTGATGAGACAGTACTAGACATGATAAAAAATAGTTGATGAAAGAGAAGAGATCTGACTCTGGTACACTACATGAGACCTGCTGGAACTCTAGGGCAGACTTCAAAGACTCGATCATGTGACTGCATCACCATTTCCCAGGCAAAACAACACTCCCCAGAAGTGGAAAGAGAGGAATACCCAAATGTTAAGTGTAAAACAGAGAGTGTTTTTTCATCTGAAGTTGAAATGATATACAAGCAGTGGCAGCTGGTGACTTCAAATTAAAGCTGATACTGTCCCCCTGACTCGAGATAGAGAGAGCCAAAAGTTTCTTCTTAATAAACGCAAGTTTATTCCAATACAACGCCAGTACACAATAATGAAAAAGATCAGGTTAAGCGCTTTCATCTGGTGTAGCCAGATTTCATCAGAACCCTTAATCACAATTTCTGCATTGCTTATAAAGCATTTTAGGCGCCAAGTTGTTACAATAATCACATCTAATTGTCCTAATTAAACAATATATAAGAACTTTTAAAAAACATTTTAAAAAACATTTTTTAAAAAACATTTTTATATATAAAAAACATCTAATACTTGATGTTTATGTATTACTGTCAATAATGACACTTTCCTTTGTTGCATATATATCATAAATAAAGGATATCCTATACTATTTCATAGAATGCATAAACACAAATATCACAAAAAACTATAAATATATATGTATAAATAGTTCAAGTGGAATATAAGATGTGCATAGATGTTTATCAACTGATCCCTTTATGTATACTAAATAACAATACTACATAAAATTCCTATATACTAACAAGTAGATTACTATGAAATCTAATACAACTCAAAACAAAACAATAGGCCATTCATAAATAAATACAACCTACTGCAAAGCTAAAGCTTTAAACTAATATGATTGTTAATACCGGGTGTGGTCGCATCAAACATATTTGCCATTTACTTCAACCCAAGATATGTTTTCCATACCGCCCCTATCCCCAACTCAACCTGGTCAATAATAGCAAACAGAAAAGTATGGTCTTGACCATTTTCTATAATGTGTCTGCTCACGCATTCTTAGGGTCCTCTCTTAATTCTATATAGATGCCTATATTTGAGTCTTGAGTTCCTCGGTTTCCCTATAGTAAGCGGGCACCTAGTACAAGTAGCAATATAGACTATCGTTGTTACAATTCCCTTTCCTACTGATTATCAGGATCTAGTAATATTTTTAATCTTAATTCTAGTATTAGTGTTGATGTTCTTACATTGATTGCACATACCACATCGAGATGTGCCTTTCTTTCCTTTAATTTCTACATCACTTTTACCATGTTCTAATATTCTCTTTAAATTACTGCCTGTTTTGTATACAGTGTTTAAATGTATTCCTACTATATGTCCTATGGATACAGATGTAGAAATCAAATCCCAATATTTCTTCAATATTTCTATCACTACATTGGTGTAAGGGTTAAACCTCAATACACACACTTTCTTGTCATTTTCAAAATTTTTATTGGGATTACAAACTATACTCTTCCCTAACAATGGGACATATTTGTGCCCCCATTGAGTCTTAACAAAAGTTGTTACATTTTCTAACATAGCTTTGGGGGACCCTCTATCTAGAAATAAATTAAATATTGTTTCTAACCCACTTATCATACACTCTTTTGTAGATGACATCCTAGCCACTCGAATGCTTTGGCCCTTCACCACATTACGGAAGATGTGGGGAGGGTGGCAACTACTATAATGTATATAGTCATTTGAGAATGTGGGCTTTCTGTAAATTTGAGAGGCAAAACCAATCCCTGTGTTGCTGATCAAAGTATCCAAATATGCTATTTCACATTTATCATATTGAAAAGTGAATCTCAAAAAATCAGTAGTTTGGTTAAGAAACTAATTAGAAATTAGAAAATGTAACAACTTTTGTTAAGACTCAATGGGGGCACAAATATGTCCCATTGTTAGGGAAGAGTATAGTTTGTAATCCCAATAAAAATTTTGAAAATGACAAGAAAGTGTGTGTATTGAGGTTTAACCCTTACACCAATGTAGTGATAGAAATATTGAAGAAATATTGGGATTTGATTTCTACATCTGTATCCATAGGACATATAGTAGGAATACATTTAAACACTGTATACAAAACAGGCAGTAATTTAAAGAGAATATTAGAACATGGTAAAAGTGATGTAGAAATTAAAGGAAAGAAAGGCACATCTCGATGTGGTATGTGCAATCAATGTAAGAACATCAACACTAATACTAGAATTAAGATTAAAAATATTACTAGATCCCTGATAATCAGTAGGAAAGGGAATTGTAACACCCAACGCATAGTCTATATTGCTACTTGTACTAGGTGCCCCGCTTACTATATAGGGAAAACCGAGAGGAAACTCAAGACTTGAATATACGAGCATCTATATAGAATTAAGAGAGGGGACCCTAAGAATGCGTTGAGCAGACACATTATAGAAAATGGTCAAGACCATACTTTTCTGTTTGCTATTATTGACCAGGTTGAGTTGGGGGATAGGGGCGGTAATTGGAAAACATATCTTGCATGGGTTGAAAGTAAATGGCAAATATGTTTGGATGCGACCACACCCCCGGGTATTAACGATCATATTAGTTTAAAGCCTTTTTTAGCTTTGCAGTAGGTTGTATTTGGTATTATGAATGGCCTATTGTTTTGTTTTGAGTTGTATTAGATTTCATAGTAATCTACTTGTTAGTATATAGGAATTTTATGTAGGTATTGTTATTTAGTATACATAAAGGGATTAGTTGATAAACATCTATGCACATCTTATGTTCCACTTGAACTATTTATACATATATATTTATAGTTTTTTGTGATATTTGTGTTTATGCATTCTATGAAATAGTATAGGATATCCTTTATTTATGATATATATGCAACAAAGGAAAGTGTCATTATTGACAGTAATACATAAACATCAAGTATTAGATGTTTTTTATATATAAAAATGTTTTTTAAAAAATGTTTTTTAAAATGTTTTTTAAAAGTTCTTATATATTGTTTAATTAGGATAATTAGATGTGATTATTGTAACAACTTGGCGCCTAAAATGCTTTATAAGCAATGCAGAAATTGTGATTAAGGGTTCTGATGAAATCTGGCTACACCAGATGAAAGCGCTTAACCTGATCTTTTTCATTATTGTGTACTGGCGTTGTATTGGAATAAACTTGCGTTTATTAAGAAGAAACTTTTGGCTCTCTCTATCTCGAGTCAGGGGGACAGTATCAGCTATAAGTGGAGTATTGGTTGTGGATTCCATTTGTCGAGACTTCAAATTAAAGGCGGGACTGCAGGAGACAGCTGAATGGGTGGGGCCAAGGTGAGGGGGTGGGGCCAACTAGAAAGGGGTGGAGCTAAGCTCAAAACCACAACAATTGGAACTTTAATTAATACGCTGCCCTGGGTGCCAAACCATTATTACGAGAGTCCAATCAAGACAAAATGATGTGTAGAAGAAAAAATATTTCAATGCATTGGCTACATGACAACTTACTTAATATCTAGATGGAAACACAAAGGTTGTGAGGCATGAAAAAATAAATTGCTTTTTAAATACATTACTGGAATGTCAGTCAAAATCAAGTATAAAAAAACAAGCATCCCTCAACTCAAGCCACTTCTCCTTGCACTGCAGTTCTAATTATAATTTATATTCAGCTTTATAAAATTACCAAGTGACATGCTGAAAGTAGCAATCTCCATAATACCCCCACTTGTAAAAATGTTTCTAATCCAAAAAACACCTGCTGCCTAACAACAACTATCTACTTGTTTCATAGGGAAGACGTGATCAAAGTAAAACATGAACAGCAAACAAAAAACAAGCTCAAGATAAATTGCTTAAAGGATTACTGCACAGGTTATGGATCACACATGATAGATTGGCATTCCGTTTAGTTTACGGATAAAGCCTGCAAAGATGACTGCAAGTCTTTAACAAATGTAATGAGCTTCTGAAAATAATGTAATCCTGTCCTTTATTACAAATATTGTCATATGCATTTCAATACCTAAGGCTTATATGTTATCTAGTTATGTAAATATTCTCTGCATGGCAATAATGAAAAGGCTTTCAATGTTGGTAATTCTTTAACAGTATGCTTATTAAAGCTTACTTGCATCTTACAATTTCTGACAAGCTTACCTGATGGTCATTAAAGCATTGCTACTTAAACACAGAGCAGCAGGGCACTGTGACAGCATGCATTTTCTGAATAATAAGAAGCATAAATCAACAGTATAAAAATATAACAGAAAACCAGAACATTCTGCAAAATCAAGGACAGATGAAAAGCCACGGTTGTACTTGTGGTCTACCTAGGATGGGGGAATACTCTGCACACTTAACTACATAACTGCTCCTTGCCTTGCTTGGACACATCCAGAGCCACTACAATGGGGAGTGGGGTGCAACAAGTATGTCACAATTTGAAATGTCTCTGGCTGACGGTGATGACTCTGATACTCATATCTCTCAACCTCAGAGAAAGAAATCTGGACAAAGCCATACATATAAGTGGCGCACAGGCCCAAAAATAAGGGCAATTTTTAAATATTGCCCTTATAAACTTAGAAAGATAATAGAATAGTAGTAGGTCTTGTATTAGTATGAATTTTCTGAAGGGTATGAAATCTGAAATTCAAATGTCTGCTATTATTTTCTAACTTCGGTCTTTAATGATTTGCCGCTAATTTGCCAGAAAACCACAATTTTATGAAAAACAGACCAAAAATGTGATGCAAAAATATAAAATTGCCACACAATACGGCTGGGAACCTGTCAAAGAAGGGACAAATGTTTAATATTAGTACTGTTAACTTGAGCAGCTGACAAAATAAGAGCACCTACATGCATTTCTGAAATAAAAGCAAATTATAACTCTGATCATTACAGTTAATTATAATTGTAAACCCTCCATGTTTTCTTCCAAAATTGCCATTTTGAGGAGGGATTATTAGGGGGAGAGCAACATTTTGAGCCAAAATTGAGGATGGTTGAGAAGTTTGGATATTCCTAATTCTATAAAGTGATTTATTTGCACATACCTCTCAACTTCTTAATGCAGGAAATCTGGACAAGGCCAAATATATTGGGGGAACATACAAACAGTACTAAAAATTGCTCTTGTATAAACCTAAGACAGTTGATAGATTAACAGGTCTTGCTTTAGCATGCATTTTTCTAAAGGTTATGACATCTGAAACTCAATGTCTGTCATTATTTAGACATTTCATTCCTAAATGATTTGCGAGAAAACCACACATTTTATGAGGAACAAACCAAAAATAAGAAGCAAAAAAATCTATTCATTCTGCAGAAATCTGGACAGTTGAGAGGTATAGTTCAGCCAGGGCTGTCTGAGTTTGCTGCCTTTTCCCCCTCACAAAATCATGGTCGAATTGAGCCTCCCCCCTGCAGCCATTCCAATGTCTCATTCCTTGCTTATTTTGCCCCATTTACCATAAACACTGTAATGTGCATACTGCTTTACTTCTGCGATTATTTGGATTTCATTTGAAAGTTTTATTTTGCATTTTACAGCACAAACCCTAATAGATATCTGCTAAACAAAGCAATGCAGTATGTCAATGAAAATAGACTTAGCATTAAAACTTCTCTGCCCTTGAAACCCACATTCATTGAAATAGCATTGAAACCCACATTCAAAGAAAATACATTTTGCCAGTGGCAGATAAAAATTAACTTTGGGCTGTTTTCAAATCATAGGCACCTTGAACATGAAACATACACATGCTCTTCGATACACCTTCCTGATTGTATTAAATTATATTCCTTGTACAATACAGTACAGTTGTTAGACGGCATTTTAAATTTATTGTTTTGAACATTTTTCCAGTAAACAATGAAACAAAATGCTTGCGCCAATAATGACAAAGCTGCCCAATTCAGAACATTTCCATTATAAAAGTCTACTCAAACTTCTACAGTCCACCAGTATCAGTAAATATACACAATCTCTGAAGAAGTAAAAGCCATGTAAATAATTCCACATTAAAGAAATCTGTAACTAATGAAGAGGTTGCTGCTAGCAAATAACTTTATATGTCATTGTTTCATCTACAAATAAAGTGCCTGTTGCCCTTGAGGAATAGATTGCCTATGTTGCATTAAAAAAATGATAAGCTAGTAATATCACAATAGGGAATGGATGGCAAACTGATAACAGGTTCATAGTTACTAAGTATCTTCGCCGAAAAGGTCTGCAGCATTCACCCACTTTACAAGGCAGTACAGTATCAGCAATGCATCTACCTACTGTGGGAGTAGAACCCACACCCGTCTGCATCAAAAGCAAGTACACTACCTGTTGTGCTATTAATAAATCAAGCAGACTTATCATAAACAGCCCTAAACCTTTGTTCCCCTGCAGCTCTCAGATCTTTGTAAAATCTACACGACACTCAGCTGTATCTCTGAACTTTGCAACACAAGAAATCTGGAAAAAGCCAAAATTTATTGGGGGTGCAAAAGCCAAAACACAGGGACACATTTTAAACATTGATTGTATAATGTTGGAAAGTTGCTAGAACAAAATACTATGTTACCACCATACATTTTCAATGCCAAGTCTTGAACCAAGGAGACCCTTTGCAAAACAGTCAGAGCAACATACCACTATGCCAAATCAGCTGTTTTGTGAAAGATAGGAAAACTGAAACTTAAATGGCTACCATTTAGTGAATTCAGTTCACACCATAGCTGTCAACCTCATAGCAAAAAACAAGTGGACAAAGCCAGTAATGGGGGAAATACAGCCCCCAAACATATTCAGTGTAAGAATACAGCATCCATGGGTCCAGATGACATCCCGGGCTGTGTACTACATGACCTACAATATGAACTGGCACCTCACCTAAGTGTCATGTTTAATCATAGCCTCACCTCAGGTTTCATGCCCACTGAGTGGTGCACAGCTACAGTTATCCCACTCCACACGGGGGGATCCACCTTGGATCCCGGAAACTACCGTCCCATCAGTCTGACAAGCCTTATCTGCAAGGCCATGGAGCATATTATCATAGCACTTATAAACAAAGACATTGGCAACCTTCAAACACTGGACCCCACCCAGTTTGGGTTTGTGAAGGGCCGATCTTGTCTCCTGAACTTGATTGACTTCTTCAAATCAGTCTCCAGAGCCATGGACAAGGGTAAGGTGGTCCACACAGCCTATCTAGACCTTGTCAAGGCCTTTGACACCATCCCCCACTCTGGAATCATAGATAAACTTACTAAGCTGGGCATTAATCCCTACATCACCCAATGGGTTGCTAACTGGCTTACTGATAGAACCCACACTGTAAAAGTAGCCGACTCCAAATCCAGCTCCAGACAAGTGACAAGTGGAGTACCTCAGGGTTCAGTCCTGGGACCGCTCTTGTTTGGCATCTACTTCTCTGAAGTACAGGCCAACACTAAGGGACTCTGGATAACAAAGTTTGCAGATGACTGCAAACTGGGAGCCATTATTGAATCCCCAAATGATGTGGATACTCTACAAAATGGCCTTACAGAAACAGATGCTTGGTGCCAGAGCCATAGGCTCAAGCTCAATGCCAAGAAATGTATAGTTATCCCCTTTGGGAAAAAACATGTATCTGTGAATTACCATATAGGTGGCAGTACACTAAACACCGAAAGTTTGATAACAGACTTAGGGACACAGGTGGACAGTGGTCTCACCTTCGATAACCACATCGCCACAACAGTCAGGAAATCCTTCTATGTGGCACACCTCATCACTAAGGGATTTTCATCCAGAAAAAAAGGAGGTCATTGTCCCACTGTACTCATCCCTCATTAGACCCATTATAGAATACAATGGCCTGTTTGGTATGTACCTCTCAAGACATCTGCAACAACTGGAAAGGCCACAGAAATACCTCACTAAAAGAATCACAGGCCTAAAGCAGATGCCCTACGCTGACCGCCTTAAAAAACTCCAGCTATACTCTGTCGCATATCGTCTACTCAGAGGTGATCTTTGCTTAACATACAAGGCCATGTCAAACCCAGAGCTGTTGGACATGCTACACTTAAAGAAATCCAAATCCCTCAGAGCCACACGCTCCAGGGATCTAAACCTTGTCATCACAATAAACAAGACATGCTGGAGGGATAGGTTCCTGACCCAGAGACTCCCCAGACTCTGGAATAGATTGCCCATACATGTCAAGCAGAGTGCCTCTTTGGTCCTCTTCAAAAGGAACCTTGATGACTGGATGGGTGAAAGGAAATTCACCCCAGGGATCACGTCAGTCACCCTGCTAGACAGGGGTCCAGGGAAGTAAATAGTGTGGGAAGAAATAGCCAGGGAATTGTTATGGCTAGGCTTGTATAGGCCCTAGGGCTGATAGCCTAGTACCAACCTATGAACCTATGAACCTATGAACCATAGCTCTCAACCTTGGCACAAAAAACCTGGACAAAGCCAATAATGGGGCAATACAGTCCCAAAATAGGGACAAATTTCAAATATCCATGTTATAAACTTAAAAAATTGCTGGAATAAAAGGTTTTGTGTCACCATGAACTTTCTGAAGAATATGAAGTCTGAAATTCAATTGCCTGTTATTTTTATTTAATATGTGTTAACCAGGAAAGTCTGACTTGGAACAAAAGCCAATTTTTAGCAGAACAGGGACAAACACTCCAGACACATGTCTTTGTAAGATGGAAGGACATGCAGACTCCACACAGAAGGCACCACAGCCAAGAATCAAACCAGAGAACCTGTAGCTGTTAGGCAACAATGCTACCAGTGCACCACTGCATTACTGACTTTGCAAATTAAACAAACATACAGAAACCACAGATTTTATGAGAAACAGAACAAATATGAGGAAAATCTGCAAACTTTTTACAAATGGTGGTGGGTAGGGAATTCAGGCCCTTGCCACCTGCACCCAAGGTACAGGGTTCAAGCCTGAGTATTCTCTATCCAACACCATGTGTTCTCTTGCCACCACTATATAGCAACTGGGGCATTACACACACACACACACACACACACACACACACACACACACACACACACACACACACACACACTGGTCAGTCCTGAATCAACTTTACCTGACGTCCGCAGCCCTGGATTCACACACAATAATCTGCAGCAGAATCAATAGCTGATTTCCTTAACCCGCCCTTGCAAACTAACGGCTGATTTCCTGGCTCCGTGAGAGTAGGCTGGGGTTTCCTGGCTCTGCAAGAGTAGGCTGCAGGCTCCAGCCTGCGGGCGATACAGTCTGGTGTCCTTCCATTCTGTGTGGCTGTCACTGCACAGACTTCTGGGCTGCAGGGCAGAAATGCCTTTCTCCCCTATCCAGACTGCCTAACACAGCAGTCTGGAGTTCTCTGAGAACCAGGAACTCCAAGCATGCATGTGTGGAGTTCCGGGACTCACAATTTTTTTTTATTTCATTTATTTATTTTCTTCTTTCTTTCTACAGGTGGGGGGGGGGCTGCAGTCCTATAACACGAACCACCCCTGGTATTGCATCTGGGGTTAATGGACTATGTACATACACTAGTGCATATTGGAAAGAGAGGTACTGGACAAGGTAAAAACACATTTGACTTGCACATCATTTAGATATAAAAACTATTCTGAAAAACTCATGAAATTAGGATTTTATTACTGCAGCTTCTTGCTTATTATGTCTTTTATTGTTTGCTGGATATGTTCATATCAGTGGGAATTTTGTATAATAATGTTCCAACTTTATGAGTGTTTGTCAGTATAAAGGTCATACTGGGAGCATGTTGGAGGATGTGACCTTTTTCAGGTCAGATGTGAGAGGGTCTCTGTCTTTTTTCCATTTGTGCGAGTCATCTCAGGGGAGGAGAAGTTTCATGCAGTACAGAAAAAGAGGTAAAGAACAAAATAAACTATATTTTCAGTCATTTTAAGGTGCTGTTCCTTTTTTACATTTATTTTCCTTTTTAAATTAAATTCTTGTAAAACAGCAAATATAATCTTTTTGATGCATATGAGATAATGGATATTGGCATGTTTTACTTAAGAAGATTTATGGGGATCTGAAAATAGATATTTAGCAAATGGTCTACAATGCATTTAAAGTATTCCAAAGATTATGATTTGCTTCATTAGAGAAGGACTGACTCTTGTTGTGATGATTGTCATCGGGGGTGGGACGAACGAAAAAGCTTTACTCTTTTTCTTTCTTCATGCTGTACTATAAGCCCATAGTACTGACTCATGCTGGGTGTAGGCTCATATACTGTGGTCAAAGGAGTTATATTCCAGTCGAGGGAATGACTTCATTAAACTTTTGCTGAGGGCTGTGGACAAGAGATGAGTCACTGAACAAAGGCAGGGCCGGTGTTAGCATTTTGGGGGTCCCCAGCAGATGTCAAGTTGGGGACCCTGAGGCACTTTCAATCTATGCATCACCCTGTCACTGATAACCATCCTAATCAGCCTTTTAGTTCATGCTACAAACTTTTAGGAGTAGTACATACAGACTGACCTGTAGCTACAATACTCTTATATTACAACAGGCCTGTGAACCACACAATGTTGGCTTATCTCACAAATGGACATTTAAAGTTACTGGCATTTAGTTGCACCAATGATACATTGCAGCAACTGTATGTACAGGTCTGGACATTGTGAAATGGTACCCTAGGCCTACTGTTTCAACCACTCCCCCAACACACACACACAGACACACACACACACACACACCGGTCTTCCCCTCTTTCCCCCCCATTTTGGCCTCCTATACAATGCGCATTACTTTTTTCTTCCTTTTTTCACATTATGCTTTACTCTTCAGCATTTTCAAGAAGCCATGAAGCCATGACTTCCTATATGGTCTGAAGTGCATTTTAAAGTTTTTATCTTTTTACAGTCTTTTCATCCAGTGATAGCTTGAACAGAAATTTTGATTAAGGAAAGAAATTGTTGCTGTTCAGTTGTAGTTTTCCTTGCATCTTTTCAACACACCTTTCCTGACCAAGTAAGCACAATAATAATCATTTAGGAAATAACTCAGTTAAGCCAGAGCCACCAGAAGCATTGGGTTATGCATGTTCTGAAATAGATTTAGAGCATTTTCCCAAACAGTGGTGGCCTAAATAAAATCACTAGTAAGAAAATAATGTCAGTCTTTTTTTTTTCTTTCTATGAAGACATAAGTTGTATCAAAGGCTTAATATTCAAAGATGACAAAACAGTAACTCTCAATAAACTAACAAGCCATTTGTTGTCTGGATACACAGGTCTTATCTTAGAACTTCCTGCCTCCCTAAACCCCCCCCAAAAAAAGACTGCCTATGCATCCTTCTGGTCTCAGACTGGGATGAAAGCAGAGGTTCAAATTTCTACAGTCATGTATTGCAAATGACTGCTAACATACATATACATAGATGCCTCACATACATATACATAGGTGCCTCCTCATTCCTCAACCCAAACTGTCAAAGGCAGCTACCTGTATGCATATCTGAAGTGTGATTGTGAGGAAAATGAAGACAATAACAATTACATTAATGTTTTTTACTTCGTTGCTCCTAGACAGTACACTCCCCCTATACAAACTATAGTAACCTTCTTTGTACACCTCTGAAGTCTGTGAGAAAAATAAAAGAAACAATGACCACAATGTCATCAGCCCAAACACAAACATGTGCACACATCTATAGTTTGACTGTGATGACAATTAAAGGCGTAATAACTCCCCCAACACACGCGCACACACACACACACACACACACACACACACACACACACACACACACACACACACACACACACACACATCTGAGCAGGGCTAGTTTTAGAATGGGGGCGGCTGAGAGCAGAGGCCATTATCAGCTTTATCCTAACAGGGTCATATCACAGCCCTGTTCAGGTTAAAGACCATAATCAGAAAATTAATACATTTTTCCTCCTCATTTTCCCCAACCAGAAACAGCTTTTGTGGGGCCCCCATAGTCAAGGATGATTAAGGGAGCCCCATGTATCAAGATATACAGTGTGGAGAATGGGGCCCCCAGACACTTAGAGGATCTAAATATCTGAATGTTCTGTGATATATTTTATTCATTACTTTTGAAATATAATTACTTGTTAGCTTCATTTTTTTTTACTGATACCCAGAAGAATAATGTCTCTGTTCTGGCATTATTGGTTGTGTGCACAGATAAAATCACTGATATTTTACACACACACACACCCGCCATAGCAATAACAGTTTTGTACTTATTTCAGCAAACAGCAATACATTGTGCAGCACTGGTACTGGCACAGCATGATCAGTGACTGCCATTTGGCAGTCAAACAGCAACAGGGTAGGTAACTTTTATTTACTTTCCCTGAATTTTGTCATAGTTTTGCGCTATCTTTTGTAAAAAGTTTGATTTGCTTGTAAATCATTCAGGATTACTGACAGTCAATAAATCCAGACATCAAGAGTTTCTTAGTTACTGTCCAAAACATGAAAGTTAATGCAAAAGGTGTTACACTACTAACTTTTTAATTTAATTATAGTAATATTTAGAACTTGTTGATGATTGTGAGCCTTTATTTTGCTATTATAGACATTGCACTAAATTCTTCTGCAAAGAATTTGAAAGTTTTAGTAGCTGGTGTTTTGTCAGTATTTAAAAAATTCCCTGAAAGAGAAAACCATCCCTGAAGATCAGAAGCATCAGCTTTTCTAAAAATCCAAGGTTTGCACTGACTGCAGTCACTCTGGGATGCTGATCTCTCTAGTGCTTAATTTGCTTATGTTCATTATCAGCTTTATCCTAACAGGATCCTTTTACAGGCCTGCTCACATTAAAGAGCACGACCAAGAAATTAACAATTTTTTTTCTAATTTTTCCCCAGCCAGTAGCAATTTTTGTGGGGCCCCCACATGCAGTCAAGGATGATTAAGGGGCTCCCTTGCAGCCACAAGTATTGCAAGTACCTAATGTTGGCTATATTGTTAATTTTAGTGGAGTGAATGTCCACTAGTAGAGTTTAACTAAGCCAGGTGTACTATGTCAGGGGTAAAATGTTTAATGGAATTATGAAGCCTGTTACTTGCCAAAACACTGTTACTATAACCGAAGATATCTTTGAATTTTAAAGTGGATATAAATTATTACCCATCTGGTTTATTAAATACATAACATTGTTGTACTGGCTTTTATTGGTTTGACAGACATGTTACAAAATGTCAAGGTAAGACAACTTGCTGTTGTTGGGGGTCCCCCAGGAACAGGGGGCCCCAGCAACTGCAGGGTTTGCTGGTGCCTAAAGCCAGCTATGAACAGAGGTAAAGGAGACAGAAGGCAATGGTAAGGTAACACACATTAATTTTATTTCCTGAAATGTAGGAGAGTACCTTCAACCCATTAAATATAAGCAACTTTTTTCAGAAATTAAAATATTTAAACATTAAAGTTGCCCTATTTCAGTAAATTTAGTTAAAGATTAGGGAAGTGCACGCAATTCAGCAGCAGGAATAGTAATGGATCACAAAGCAGGGGGAAGAAAGACACATGTAATAATTCAGTTTCATCAAAGCCTGAAATTTAAGATGGAATTTTATAAAATACGTTTAATGGGATGATGGATTATATGGAAGACTATATTCCAAAGTAGTAAAATATTGTTAGGCAATGCATATGTGCTTAATGCTGATGACCTGATATTGGTTAGAGGTAATCAAGGAGGGTGACATACAGGTGATAGGAGGAGACTTCAATGTTACATTGAACTCATGCCTCTCAGCTTTTTAGTGCAAGAAATCTGGATAAAGCCTGACAAAATGGGGAATTTTGCACGAAAGTGCAAAAGCCCGAATACAATACCACTGAACAGAATTTAATGAAAGCGTTTTCATCGAAAAAGCACTTTCGTTAAAGTATGTTAAAAAAAACACATAATCTACTTGAATGCAGGGGGGCACATGACAGTGGGGAAAAGGGAATTTTCCCTTACCGCACCGTAGTACAACCAGAACAACAAGCATACTTACATGAAAGTGCTGCCTCGCTGAGCAGCACTTTCGCGTAAGTATGCTCACCAAATTGGGATTCAGTGAAAGATGCAGTCGAGCATCTGTACGGATCCCATATATATATATATATATATATATATATATATATATATATATATATATATATATATATATATATATATATATATATATATATATATATATAGTATATAATTAGAAATTTGCCAGACTAACAGGGTTTGTGTTAACATACATTTTCTGAAGGATTTGAAGTCTGAAACTCAAATGTATGTCAGAATTTAGTGATTTCACTCCTTACAACATCCTGATGATTTGCCAGAAAACCACAAGTTTTATGAGAAATGGACCAAACTATGAGGCACACATCTGGACATTCTATGAAAATCTGGACAGTTAAGAGGTATGATTGAATCCAGAAATGACCAGGTTTTATGGGAAAAAGGAATATAATGTTAGGGGCCAGGAGTGGTTGAAAAGATAAGGAAAGACCAAGATTTGATAGATACATGGAGAGAGATGCAAGGTAAAAATATAGCATTCGCTGCTTCTACAGAGGAAGGGACTCAGGGCAGTAAGCTGTATTTTTTAGGCAAGGAAAAACTCAGCAAGAGCAAGTTGGACTATGGTATTGGATCAATACATTTCAGATCATGCTCATTTATGTACATGGAGATGGGCTTCATCTAAATAGAGGACTGAAGAACAGCAGGAGAGGCTTATAACTAAAATACAGACAGTGGTATTACATAACACCCTTCCGAGGGATACTATGCATGTTTTATTATGGGAGGAGGTAAAAGCAGCTTTGAAGGCTTGTTTAATGGTGATAGAGGGTAATAACAGATGGACACGGCCTATTATGATGCTAGGAAAGGAAAATATATTAAAAGAGTTACAGGTCCAGTTATCAGGAGTGATTATTAATGTGCCTTGTTTGACTAAAGTATTACATATTTTAAAGGGGAGCTAAAGCAGCTAATAATATCACAGGTAGAAACAGAATGTATAAGCAGAAATGGCTTTTGGTGGCTACAAGGAGAAGAGGACTGCAAGGCATATAGCATGCACATAAAGTAAAACAGAGAGCAGGTAGTGAATAATATGAAGAATAAAGATGGACACGTTAAATTCATCTAATTAGGGTGGCCTTTAGACTATATATTGAAAAACTATACCAGAAACATGAGGAGATAATTGTAGGAAGATGCCTTCAAAATCCATTGTATAAAAGGTAGAAGATGAAGAGGATGATAAAGACACTTTTGATGTTTTGAAAAATGAAGGAGTATCTACACAAGGAAAATTCCTTTGAGGGATTAGGCAGGGATGCCCTTTATAGCCAGTATTTTCTCCCTTAGTAATTGATGAGTCAACTTTGGGGGGGGGGGTCAATGAAATATTAAAACAGAAGCAAATAAATGACGGACAAGGCCATTTTTCAGCTATACACTGATGATTGTATTCTAATGGCTGAAAACCTAGATAAAAATTTGCCAATAGTGTTAGATGCATTTAACAGAGTCATCAAAATGTCAGGCTTTAAATTGAATTATAATAAACAGTGCTGGCCAAGGTGGGAATAGGAAAAGTATGAGGTACAATTGGTGATATAAAGGAAGTGGAATTTCCTACCTACATAGGATTTGAGGTGGACTATACCTAAAAAACATGGAGAAACTCTTAAAAATGGTGGTGGGGGATAGGACATATACAGAGGCTGGCAAAAGAAATGCTATCAAGATTATAATTCTCCCTCAAATTATACATCATAAAACAAATCCTAACACTGTTTGACTACTCTTTCAAAATTCAGGTCCTACTTGAATATTATGTTGGTGAAGCAACATAGAACTCCAAGGCAGGAACTCCTAGTCTTACATTCCAAGGTGGGATGAGGCTTGATACACCTTCCTTTGCAGGTTGTATCTTTTAATATAATGCAATGGATCAGGTTGTATGAGGAAAGTAAAGATGCAGAACTGTGGGGAAAGCAGTCTACTGTTGTCTATAAAATTTACCTATTGCAGATACTATACCAGGAAACTATCAGATATGTTCTGAGAAGCACCTCTCTTCAAGAGGACCTGGGATCAAGCAGATATTAAAGACAGAGTTCCTAGCAGTCAGCTTTTAATATGGAGATAAGCATGCATATACAACAGTAAAGAAAGCTAAATAAGCAAAATAATGGATAGGAGGGTAGAACTCTTGATCTCCAAGAACTAGAAAACTGTTCTCAGGTTAGGTATTGACATAACTTGATTTTTAATACATTGCTGAAGATTTTTCATGCACAAACACTGCATGAGGGAGGAAATATGGAGAGGCTCCTTGGAGCAAGTGGAGAAGCATTAAAAAGGGTAGAACTAACTCAATATATATAAATATATTAGTCAGCAAAGAAGTATTAAAATAAGAACTAGACTAGAGTAGGTCTAAATGATTCAAGAAAATCTTGATGAGGAAATTGTTAACTTAAATGTAAAAATACCTTTTATTTTAGGAAATAACCATATGTGTAGGATCCCTCATTTGTATTATAATACACCCAATACATCAACGTGTAACAAAAGAATTTCTAATTTACAATTTTGCAGATATGGAGCTAAAACTGTAGCAATGATTCATATGTTTTGGGAGAGTAGGAGAGAACAACAAAGATGGATGTTGGCCACTCGGGGATGGATTGAGATATCTGATAAGTTCTCAATTTGGTCCAAGGAAGCATTCGGACTTGGGATAGAGAAAGGTGTAGCAGGTTATAATAAGAAAGAATTGACCATTCACGTGCTGTTGTCATTTGTACCAAAATGACCATGGCAAGGGAATGTAAACGGTGAGTTTGTACGTGGAGTATTTGAAACTGATTAGAAGAGGTGAACATTATTACAAATGCTGTGTCACAGAAGCTAGACCTAAAAGCTGGATATTTATGACATATTTTATTTGACTTTGAACAAAACTATAAGTTATATTGCTTAAAAGTTCAGGTTTGATAATTATTTCTGCAGACGATCGAACACAGCTTGATCATATGTAAATAAGTATATAACGTTTGACTTTTGTTTAATTCTGTTAATGTATTTCACAGACTGTGTATAAATGCTGTGAAGTTGTTTGATCTATGTATGGTTTTGTTGGTCGTATTGTTTTGTTTTGAAAATCTAATAATTATTTTAAAATATCCATGTGCCTTCTTTAGAATACTGTCTTTTTGGGGGGGGGGGGCAGTTCCCCAGCAGAGGTTCAGAGAAAAAGCTGCAGTTACAATACAGGCAGTTTTATACAACAGAGAAAATATAAAGCTTAAAATTGCAATACGGGCATTCAATAAATGAAAGGCAGCTATAGAAGAGAAAATCTGCAATCAGTAAAATATAGAGTCATTACATATTAGTACATGACAAACTGGCATATACGCCGAGGTTTAAAATGTCAATTTACACTTTAAATTTATAGATAGGATTTATTTTATTTTATTTATATTTGTTTACTGGGGTAGAGCACTGATCAGTACTGACCAATTTCAGGCATAGTCGGGGTGAAATACAAAATATTTTCACAAACACAAAATATAGAAATGCAAGCGATAACAAAATTGTTCAGACTGATTACACAGAAAAAAAACTGTATGCATGTTATAGTGAATATGCATGGTGCAATACAATCAAGCAGAGTATAATATACACCATTATGCATTAGTTTCTAAAGTAGGTCACTCTTCAGGATAAATCTGAGAGAGGAAGTATGTGAGATTTATCAGAGAAAGAATAGAGAGGAGGAGAGGAATATATGAGTAGCATGTATATTTCTTAGCTGATAAAGAGATAAAGAAAGTTGTAGTAAAGTTGAGATAGATGCTGAAGCTATATCAACCTCACAGGAACTAAAGTTAACAAATCACTCTTTTGGACAAGAAATATTTCACATTTCTTTTACCTAGTAGGTGGGAATTTCATTGGAAAGGATAGTCTTTTTGTCCAACTTGAATACAGTCTGCCAGTAAGTTATGTATCTAAGAGAAAACTATTGATATTACAAGCCATATCCAACTAGATTTGTAAATTCATAATACTCTGCCCAAGAAAAGAATGTCACTACCATAATTTGACAAAAAACAAATGACTTCCAGCAAAACAAAGAGCACAGCTTTTATTGGGTTCTCTGACAAAACTACTTCATTTTTATTCCTGCATTTTGCCCTAAGGACCTCTAAGTACTATTTAAAATATATTTCATCATGGCAGCTTTTCAAATTTCTCAGATTAAACTGAAATGCAAACCATAATTTCTCTGTTATTGCCCCTAAACTTTAATAATCCCTTCTTTAGATTCTTAGCAATCACTCCTAACTTTTGGGAATCTCTTCCTTCTCACCTAAAATATTTTAACTAATTCACAAAAAATCGACTCAGAGCTGAACATCTCTTCAAGGAAGTTAAATGGAATTTTTTCCATAGCATCCTATTACATGGCACCTTTCATAGTCTACTTCTGTTTTCCTGCTTTCCTCAGGCCTTCTTCCACTTGCATCTCCCTCCACCCTCCTCCTCTCCACATTTACCTACCTACTATGTATGATTAGCACCACATTTGTTTTTATTTTTTGATTTAACATTTCTTTACAGGGAAAGTTCAACTGGGATAGAACCCATTTTCAGTGGACACCTGGAGAGAAATGCTTCAGAAGCATTTCTTTGAAAAAATATATATATTTTTTGTAGTATATACTAGCTTCACTTTCCCTGTATACTCCCTTCCCTTCTACTGGCTTCCTCTTACCTTTACAGTCTGCTTCTTTGTTTATTTATCTCTTCCTAGCTCCCATTTACTATTTCCTTCAGGTCCCTATTGAAATGTTAGTATGTGTAACATCAAGTACAGATGCACTAAAAAAAAAAAAAAGACTGAAAATCCATGAGAATAATGAATCTAGAACATCGATCTCCTCTTCTCTTTTAAACTTTTTTTTTGCAGGAGGGCAAGTTTCCTGCATTCTCCTGATGTGGGGCAACCCTCCAACCCCCTCAAACTTATATATGCCAATACTGAGATTGCCATACCTTGGAGAAAAGGGAATATTGAGAGAAATGGCAATCTCAGACTTGGCATATGTAAGTCCATTGTTTCGGCCATTCTGTCTCCATATTATGGGACTCACTCATTTGGGTTCTGACCTTTCAAAGGGTTACCTTTTCTTCCCTACATTCACTTCATCTCCCTCACCTCGGCTACTTAATGCTCCCTACTTTTTAGTTCATACTTCCTCCGATTACACTTTGATGTGTGTAATAATGTGTGATTATACTCCATCTTCTCTTATTTCAAATAATTTGTGGCATTCTGCATTTACTTCAATATTTTTAGCAAATGGCCATGTTTTATCTGTTCTGCTTAGCTCATCCTGAGAATGTCTGAAAATGACTCAGTGCTCTGCTCCAGTTAACAAATGTAAGTAAACAAAAATGTGTACATAAAATAAATTAAGTTTCTTGTATCTTACATTTAGATGTAGTCTTTGCTTGCAAATGACCTAGTCAGCAGCCTTGCTTTTCTAATCTAGCAGACCCCCATCAAAATATCTAACTAAAAGAATCTTCTGCCTGAAGGAAGCCATCCTGAAAAACTGTACCCACAAACAATCTACCTGAAGTCCATCCTACAACTGGCTAAGGCAGACCCCCTCAAAATATCTAACTAAAAGAATATCCTGCCTGAAGGAAGCTATCCTGAAAAACTGTACCCACAAACAATCTACCTGAAGTCTGTCCTACAACTGGCTAAGGTTAATACCTTAAACTGTACTGAAATACTATGTACTGTAAACTGCTGACCTGGGTCTAAAGCCACCTTTAGTCTGTCCCCCATAGTAAACTGGCTTCCTCTATGTTTTTAATTAAACTAGTTTGCCCCAAACATTATTTCTTAACACAAAATTAATCCCTGAATATTGTAGTTTTACTCTGCTCTCCACACATAGCCTTGAAAATTATACTCTGTACCCATAACCTGCAGTTAACAAATACCATGCATGAGTATAAAACATAGTCTAAGCACAGTCTATAACTTAGTGCAAAAATAGTTTAAAATACAGCTATAAAATCCAGTTTAAAATACAACCATTAAGTTAACACAACATACATACCATAGCCTAAGAAAACACTTGGAGTCAGTGTTAGCCCCGCTGCGCTCAGGCTAGCTCCGTGACCTCCCCTGCCCCCAATTTCCACCCGCCCCCACTACCTCTAAATTTATAGGTACTTAACCACACCTCTGCTACAACATCCTATCAGCTTTCACCTTTATACTCTTTCCACCCTGCTTTACCACCCTATCAGCTTTCACCTAACATATTTTCTCCACCCACTCTATTACCTCTAAATTGATCATCAGATCTTCTACTGTTGTGTCATTCAAACAACAGATCCTAACTACTATACTCCTTCTCTCATAATGTTACACTGCTTTTTACTACCCATTCTGCTAGATACTTATGTACTCACCTTGTATGAAAACCATTTGCTTATTGGTTATCAGTACCCTAAAGGCCATACTATCACCCCAGCTGTAAAGCATCCCACCTTTAACCATGCTAATAATAATGGGTACAACTCAACATCTTGTTCACTCTTTCAGCATACCAACCCCTGGCTTATTAGCTCTAGATCTAGACAATACTACAAACTTATAAACAAACTCCTGAAGCTTATCACTAAGTACAGACCTAGCCTCGTACTCAGTGGTGACATTCACCCCAAACCAGGCCCATCCACCTCTGTTAAATACACCCCCTCTACCTGTAAATAAGCCATAAAACTATAATCAGTAGACCAGCTAACTCTCTCCTGGTCTGTCATCTCAATATTAGGAGCATAACAAGGTACATGAACTGCATGCCCTCCTGGCTGTCCACTCCTCTGAGATTCTCTGTCTATCTGAGACCTGGTTAAAACCTAACACTACTGACAATGAAGTGTTACCACCTGGGTATAATATACACAAGCTGGATCGTGCTTCCAGGAAGGTGTGCGGGGTAGCTATACTCTACAAATCTGAGTTGGATGCGACCATAGATGTTAATTAACCGCCTCAGATTAATAACTCCAATATTCTTGCCACTAGATTGCAACTTAACAAAAGTAAATGCATTAACATCATCTGTATGAATATTCCCCCTGGTAATAATACAGCCAAACGTGAAGACACCCTTCACTGGCTATTATGTCAGTACTCCCAAGAAACACTATTACTTGGGGACTTTAACACTGACTTGTGCGCCTGTTCCTCAGAATCCCCTTCTACCCACATCAGCCTGCATGCATTTGCACAAACCATAACCACCCCTACCAGACTAGGTAAACCCAACCAAAAAGAAAGCATACTCGACTGAGTACTCATAAATAGTAACCCCCAACTGTACACTGCTGGTACCCTCCCCGATAACCTAAGTAACCACCTTCTCACTTACATAGTTAAGCAAAAAGCCATTAATCCACAACAGCCCTTACTCAGAAAATTCAGAAACAAAAAACTTTGACCCTGCCAAATTCCAACAGGAACTTATCTCCTATAACTGGTCTATGCTAAAACACTTCCCGTTAGAGGAGGCAGTTGTATATTTTAACAACAAATTTCTTGAAATCCTTGATTTGTATGCACCTGCCCGCTCAAAGCAAACACAAGCAAAAACTGCACCATGGCTTTCTAAAGAGTCTAGACTAAAAATTACCAGTAGAAACAAAATTTGGGCTCTATGACACTCCACTAAAGACCCCCATGATGTTAAATACAGGCAAGCTAGTAATGAAACTAAAAAATCCATTCCACATGACAAAAAACAATACTATTGTAATTTACAGACAGCAAACCAGAACAATCATCAGAAATTCTGGGCAGGTCGGAATAATCTACTTCATCTTGGAAAAACATCTACCCCATCCCCGCTGCTACCATTGATAAATCCTTTGAGGAGGTCTCAGACATTTTTAACCATTTATTTACTGAGACAATTCAAGCCCTAGCTAGCAATTACCTCCTAGCTCCCCTGGCCCTGATAGTACCATGTCTAAAAACTGACTCTTGTTTAGCTTCCAACCAGTGTCCACATCACTTATCTATACCTTGATCAAAAAATTAAAACCCACCACACTCTCCGCTGACCAACTCCCCACCGAGTACCTTCAAAAATCAGCTGATGCCATTGCCATTCCAATATCAATACTAATTAATCGTACCATAGCAGAGGCTAAAATTCTCACCATTTGGAAAACATCCTAAGTAATCCCACTACATAAAGGAGGCCCCCCACTGAATTCTCCAATTATAGACCAATAGCTACACTTTCTCTACTTGCAAAGATTATGGAAAAATGTATACACAAACAACGCATGCACCACCTAATCCAGAATTACCTCATGGCAGATACCCAACATGGCTTCCGTCCACAACACAGCATGACTTCAGACCTACTGGCTTTTACCAATACCATAAACAATAACCATAACAATAATCACATATCCTCGGCCCTCTTCTTGGATCTTTCCAAGGCATTTGACATGACTGATCACCAACTTTTGATACACACCCTACAAACTTTCTGTCTAGATTCCAAAGCCCTTCAATGGTTTACATCCTACCTCAGTGGGAGACAACAGGCTGTTCTCTGACAGAACAAGCTCTCTAACCTATTACCAAACACCTTTGGAGTGCAACAAGGTTCCATATTAGGGCCCTTACTGTTTTCCATCTTTATTAACGACTTATATACAGTCATCCCAAATGTCAGCTGTATCCAATACACTGCTGACACCACCCTGTTTGTATCCAATACACTGCTGACTCCACCCTGATTTGCTCATCTACATCTCCTACAGACTTGAGGTCTGCTACCCAGTCCATCTTCAATACTATAGAAAACTGGCTCTCTGAACTTTGATTGTTACTAAATCCCAAAAAAACTAAAATGCTGTTATTCTCACCAACACAAAGGTCTGCTGCTTTTACCTTCACCATAAATGCAAAAGATGGCACAATAATCTCCCCCGACCCCCCTACAAAACAACTAGGTGTCATTATTGATAATAACCTAAAATTTGGCCTACATGTAAACCAAATGATCAAGACCATCAATAAAAGACTTGGGTCACTGTATAGAATAAAAGCCTTCCTAACCCCTATAGCCAAGACTGCCATAGCTCGCTCTCACCTACTTTCAACACTTCTATATGCTTTCCCCCTTCTCTCTAATCTAAACAAGTCTGTACTTAATAGACTAGAAACCTATTGCAATCACATTGCCAGGTTTGCCACTGGCCTGCCTTTTAGAACACACCACTGCATCAACGTTAAACAGCGTGGGTGGCTAGAACTTCCCAGTCTAATCCAATATAACCTTCTGATCATGGCTAATAAAATCCTCTATACTCCAGATAATACACCAGCACTTAGACATATTATCACCCCCCATAACAATCCAAGACTGCTTCAATCCTCGAACAAACTACTAATTCAGACAATCAAAATTAACAATGCAGCTGGTGATGAAGTCTTTGCAAACTCTGCAGGCAGAGCCTGGAACTCACTTCCAGCTGATATTACCTTGCTCTCCTCCCTAGGCCAATTTAAAACTAGACTTAAACAACATCTGGATCTTAACTGGCTTTGCCACTGCAACAAGCCTGGCTAACTCTCATCATGAATGTGAATAGTCTATTAATCTAGCTACTGTTAATTTTCCACTGACTGTAACCATGGGTAACTTTTAACCTGTGAACATGTCTATTCATGTTTGCCTATGTATTCTTTGTAAATACCATATCTGTAATTATGTCTTCATTATTTTATTGTATCTGTTTATCTTGGAGCTTTTCTCCCCAGGCCTCCGCTGAAAATGGACATGGATCCAGTCGGACTATCCCAGTCAACAAATGTAAAATAAATAAAATAAATAAAAATCCCCTAGTTTAGATTTCAAAATAAAAATCAAAGCCACAAATAAACTAAAAACAGCCAGGAAAGAAAGACGAGATCCACAAAATCCTGTTATTTAGCGCTTTCGTTTTTTAATAAAAACTTCTTCAGAATACACATACATAGTGAACTAAACCCTTTTTATACAAATACACGCCTTCATAGTTAATGACATCATAATGAAATTACTTAAATTGAATTCAATTACTACAGCCCCATTAAGATATCTAAAACATTAAACACATTGTTTTAAACCATATTACAATAAAAAAACATAGAAAAATACCATAGAAAATACACTGTATTTTGTTCAAGCCATAAAAATCCTTAATTTATTATACTTTTATTCAAAAATAACCTTCAGATTTTAATCTGAGAGTGGAACTGATAGATGTATTTGTGTTTAAACCTGGAAATGATGTTGCATTAGTTTTTAACTGCCATCTTAGTTCCCTATTTTCCAAAAAATCATTAAGGGGACCACCTCTATCTCCAACTGTAACTTGTTCTAATACTGAAAATCTAAAATCATGTCCCACATTATTAATAATGTGCACTGCCAGAATATTTTTTAAATCTTGTTTTTTTAATATCATAGGAATGTTGATACATTCTGCTCCTAAGAGCATTAATAGTCTTCCCAATATAAAAACAAGGACATTGCGTGCATGTCCCTATATAAACAACAGCCTTGTTGTTACAGGTAAATTTTTTCTTGTATATATATATTTGCCATAATTTGGGATAAACAACTCTGTGCCTTCTAGAATATGTTTACACTGCAGACAAAAACCACATTTAAACATTCAATTGGGCCCAGAGTGAATCTCTTGTACCCTCTATACCATGTTTTTTATAGTAATGTCCTTCTTGTAAACAATATTAGGTTTTATTCCCACAATATCCAAAAATTCTTTATTAATATTGAATACATTCCAGTTACATTGAACAATGTTGCTTATACTTTTAAACTGCTGGTTATATCTAAAAATACCAACACTATGAAAAGACTTATTGTTCTGGCTATAAGAACTTTTCATACATTCAACTAAAATATTAGGACCCTTACCTAATAATGGAAAAAATATACCTTGTTCCCTTTTAGATACCACCTCCTTTAATGTATTTTCCACAAATTCTAAGAGATAGCCTCTACTAGCCAACATACCTTTAAGAATTTCTATTTGACCTAAAAACTCATAGAAGTCTGAAACCATTCTTGCTAGTCTGACCCCTTGACCTTTTATTAGTGACTTCTTCTGATAGATGGGGTGAAAACTGGAAAAATGTAAAAGTGTATTGGAATAAGTGGGTTTGCTAAAAATTGTCATTTCAAAACAACTTTCCATTCTATTTTTACTTATGGTGATGTCTAAATAATGAATTTTCTCTTCTGAAATGGTATGAGAAAATTCCAAAAATCCTGTACTAACACCAATAAACTCAAGGAATTCATTTAACATATCCTCACTATCATTTCATAGGATGACAATGTCATCCAAATATCGCCCATAATATTGCCAAAGTTGTGCATATTTACTGGTGAATACATATTCCTTCTCCCAGAATGCTAGAACTAAATTAGCAAAAATGGGTGCACAAATAGCCCCCATGGCTACACCTTTACATTGTTTGAATAATTATTCTTGAAATACAATAATGTTAGTGTCCAATACTAACTCCATGAGGCTCCTTAATGTAAGAATCCTATCATGCCCCATTTTAGTATATTGACACAAATATGAATAGAACCATTCAGTTCCAGTATCATGTGGGATAACAGAAAATAAATCTTTAACATCAATTGTTACAAAGATTAAACTATGATTATACATATTTTTATTAATTTTCTTAAGTAAATCCCACGAATCCTTTACTATCCAATTACAGTCTTGTAAAATGTTTTTTTTAATTGAATATCTATAAAACTGGCAATATAATATGTTTTTGAAGCCTTTGCGTCAACAATGGGTTTAAGGGGGGGGGGGTTGTTGAGATCCTTATGTACTTTTGGTATACCAAAAGTAGTAGGAATTTTTGGATATTTTACTGTCATATAAGATCATTCATCAAATGAGATTTGTCTATTTAACAGAAGTTCTTCCAGCATGATGTCCACTTTCCTGTATGATATATTTTTCTCATTCACACTCATCTGACAGTATGTATCAGTGTGAAGAAATGATAGCATTCTATCAATATAGGAATTAGTGTCCATTATAACTAATCCTCCTCCCCTTGTCCGGTTTCATAATTCTAATCTTGTCATTATTACATAGATTTTTTAGTAATTCCATCTCTTTCTTATCCAGATTATTTTCATCATAGGTTGACCTACTACTGTTCTTAAATAACATGCGGATATCATAATCACACATTTTTTCAAACATCTGTACAATAGGGCATAGTGGAGGATTGAAAATGCTAGGTCTTTTACACATATTGTTATTACCACTATTAATATTGGTATCATGCAGTCCTTCTTTGAAATAAAACTGAAAATTCAGCTTTCTTGCATACATCTTTAAATCTATTAATGCTTCATCCACAGTCCCTTTCTTACTTGGCACAAAAGACAAGCCTCTTTCAAAAATTTTTGCTATACTTTTGTCCAATATGCAGTCACTATAATTATACATTTTGAAGTCACCATTACTATTAGTAATACTCTGAACAGAGGTATCTATGGTGTCCCTTAAAACATGTGGCACTTCAAGCAATTCATTCACTGTGTTCAATATATTTATATCTGTAAAACCATTTTCCAAGAAGAGGCTTTCAAACATATCTAATACATTCTCCCCCTCCCCCTGCCTCTGTTGTTGTAGTTCGAATGATGTTGTCCCCTTCCCCCCCTCTGGTTCCTGATACTTTCGGATCTCCTCAGGGGGGGAGGACTCTAAAGGGTCCAAACCAAAAATATTTTCATCATTGTTAAAACCATTAACATCACCAGGTTCCCCATCAGATACATGGCTATAGTCCTGGTACTGGTTTTAGTTATTAGAAACCTTCTTATGACTTAAAGGGGGTGGGGGGTATTCTCTCTGTTCAGCATACTCCTTTTCATCCCTTCTAAGCTTTTTTTCTCTTTTGTACTTTAAATCTATAATAAACTGATCAACATTCTTAAAAATATTATCAAACTTTACTTTGTTAAATTCAAATAATAAGTCAGATTGTAAAATATTATTCACTTGTTTAATTCTGTCATTTAGTTTTACCATTTTTTTATCATTATCAGTAATAAGGCAGTCCAAACGTTCACAACCATGTCGGTTAAATAATGCAATCAGTTCCACATGAAGTTCTGAGTTTTTAAACAAACCTGATGGATATCGCCATAATTGGAGTCCTTTTGGCACCAGTTCTCTCCTTTTACATTTGCGTAGATAATTATTTTCTAACTGCAATTTTCGATATTCAAAAGTTAAACTTTCCAGGTCGTTGAGCTGCTCCTGAAATGAGCCATTGTTGCCCCGATGTTTAGCCGGTGTAATACCCCATTCACAGTCCCCTTCTAGCCACTGGCTTTGGGTTTTTTATCCATTGTAGGTTAAATTGCTGTTAGGTACGCTTCCATTAGGGGAAAACCGTTCGTCCTCCCTCACTGAAGCGTTTTCTCTCCCTCGCTGTTGCCGTTGAGCTGGTGTGATGTCAAAATTACTCGACTCGCCCCCTGCGATACTGTTGTAGGTCCGACCAGGGCAAGTCACCAGTAATGCCTGCGAACCTTCCCTTTCACGTTGAGTAAGTTTCTCCATAAGAGAAACCAAATTTCCAACTGTGCAGTTCAGGTGATGTAAAGATGAGGCCAATGAACCAAGTGTGGGTGGGTCTCCACCATCTCCTCCTTCCATAATCTTCAAACAAAATAAAAATCAAAGCCACAAATAAACTAAAAACAGCCAGGAAAGAAAGACGAGATCCACAAAATCCTGTTATTTAGCGCTTTCGTTTTTTAATAAAAAATTTTCAGAATACACATACATGGTGAACTAAACCCTTTTTATACAAATACACGCCTTCACAGTTAATGACATCATAATGAAATTACTTAAATTGAATTCAATTACTACAGCCCCATTAAGATATCTAAAACATTAAATACATTGTTTTAAACCATATTACAATAAAAAACATAGAAAATACCAGAGAAAATACACTGTATTTTGTTCAAGCCATAAAAATCCTTAATTTATTATACTTTTATTCAAAAATAACCTTCAGATTTTAATCTGAGAGTGGAACTGATAGATGCATTCGTGTTTAAACCTGGAAATGATGTTGCATTAGTTTTTAACTGCCATCTTAGTTCCCTATTTTCCAAAAAATCATTAAGGGGACCACCTCTATCTCCAACTGTAACTTGTTCTAATACTGAAAATCTAAAATCATGTCCCACATTATTAATAATGTGCACTGCCAGAATATTTTTTAAATCTTGTTTTTTAATATCATAGAAATGTTGATACATTCTGCTCCTAAGAGCATTAATAGTCTTCCCGATATAAAAACAAGGACATTGCATGCAGTTACCTATATAAACAACAGCCTTGCTGTTACAGGTAAATTTTTTCTTGTATATATATTTGCCATAATTTGGGATAAACAACTCTGTGCCTTCTAGAATATGTTTACACTGCAGACAAAAACCACATTTAAACATTCCCTTGGGCCCAGAGTGAATCTCTTGTACCCTCTCTACCATGTTTTTTATAGTAATGTCCTTCTTGTAAACAATATTAGGTTTTATTCCCACAATATCCAAAAATTCTTTATTAATATTGAATACATTCCAGTTACGTTGAACAATGTTGCTTATACTTTTAAACTGCTGGTTATATCTAAAAATACCAACACTATGAAAAGACTTATTGTTCTGGCTATAAGAACTTTTCATACCTTCAACTAAAATATTAGGACCCTTACCTAATAATGGAAAAAATATACCTTGTTCCCTTTTAGATACCACCTCCTTTAATGTATTTTCCACAAATTCTAAGGGATATCCTCTACTAGCCAACATACCTTTAAGAATTTCTATTTGACCTAAAAACTCATAGAAGTCTGAAACCATTCTTGCTAGTCTGACCCCTTGACCTTTTATTAGTGACTTCTTCTGATAGATGGGGTGAAAACTGGAAAAATGTAAAAGTGTATTGGAATAAGTGGGTTTCCTAAAAATTGTCGTTTCAAAACAACTTTCCATTCTATTTTTACTTATGGTGATGTCTAAATAATGAATTTTCTCATCCGAAATGGTATGAGAAAATTCCAAAAATCCTGTACTAACACCAATAAACTCAAGGAATTCATTTAACATATCCTCACTATCATTCCATAGGATGACAATGTCATCCAAATATCGCCCATAATATTGCCAAAGTTGTGCATATTTACTGGTGAATACATATTCCTTCTCCCAGAATGCTAGAACTAAATTAGCAAAAATGGGTGCACAAATAGCCCTCATGGCTACACCTTTACATTGTTTGAATAATTGTTCTTGAAATACAATAATGTTAGTGTCCAATACTAACTCCATGAGGCTCCTTAATGTAAGAATCCTATAATGCCCCATTTTAGTATATTGACACAAATATGAATAGAACCATTCAGTTCCAGTATCATGTGGGATAACAGAAAATAAATCTTTAACATCAATTGTTACAAAGATTAAACTATGATTATACATATTTTTATTAATTTTCTTAAGTAAGTCCCACAAATTTTTTACTATCCAATTACAGTCTTGTAAAATGTTTTTTAATTGAATATCTATAAAACTGGCAATATAATATGTTTTTGAAGCCTTTGCGTCAACAATGGGTCTAAGGGGGGGGGGTTGTTAAGATCCTTATGTACTTTTGGTATACCAAAAGTAGTAGGAATTTTTGGATATTTTACTGTCATATAAGACCATTCATCAAATGAGATTTGTCTATTTAACAGAAGTTCTTCCAGCACGATGTCCACTTTCCTGTATGATATATTTTTCTCATTCACACTCATCTGACAGTATGTACCAGTGTGAAGAAACGATAGCATTCTATCAATATAGGAATTAGTGTCCATTATAACTAATCCCCCCCCTGTCCGGTTTCATAATTCTAATCTTGTCATTATTACATAGATTTTTTTGTAATTCCATCTCTTTCTTATCCAGATTATTTTCATTGTAGGTTGACCTACTACTGTATTAGATATGTTTGAAAGCCTCTTCTTGGAAAATGGTTTTACAGATATAAATATATTGAACACAGTGAATGACTTGCTTGAAGCTCCACATGTTTTAAGGGACACCATAGATACCTCTGTTCAGATTATTACCAATAGTAATGGTGACTTCAAAATGTATAATTATAGTGACTGCATATTGGACAAAAGTATAGCAAATATTTTTGAAAGAGGCTTGTCTTTTGTGCCAAGTAAGAAAGGGACTGTGGATGAAGCATTAATAGATTTAAAGATGTATGCAAGAAAGCTGAATTTTCAGTTTTATTTCAAAGAAGGACTGCATGATACCAATATTAATAGTGGTAATAACAATATATTTAAATGACCTAGCACTTTCAATCCTCCACTATGCCCTATTGTACAGATGTTTGAAAAAATGTGTGATTATGATATTCGCATGTTATTTAAGAACAGTAGTAGGTCAACCTACAATGAAAATAATCTGGATAAGAAAGAGATGGAATAAATAGACAAATCTCATTTGGATGAATGGTCTTATATGACAGTAAAATATCGTACTATCGTACCACTTTTGTTATACCAAAAGTACATAAGGATGTCAAACAACCCTCTTAGACCTATTATTGAAGACGAAAGGCTTCAATTAAACACTGTAATATTGGATAGTAAAAGATTGTGGGACTTTTACTTAAGAAAAAAAATAAAAATAATATAATCCTAGTTTAAATTTATGTACAAATGATTGATTTTTTATTTTCTTATCTTCATATTTGTGTCAATATACTAAAAATGGGCATGATAGATTCTACATTAGAAAGCCCTTGAGAGTTAGTATTGAACACACTAACATTATTGTATTTCAACAATTTTTTTCAAAATGTAAAATGGGGTCTATTTGTGCACCCGTTTTTACTAATTTAGTTCTAGCATTCTGGGAGAAGGAATATGTATTCACCAGTAAATATGCACAACTTTGGCAATATTATGGGCGATATTTGGATGACATCGTCATCCTATGGAATGATAGTGAGGATATGTTAAATGAATTCCTTGAGTTTATTGGTGTTAGTACAGGATTTTTGGAATTTTCTCATACCATTTCAGACGAGATAATTAATTATTTAGACATCACCATAAGTAAAAATAGAATGGAAAGTTGTTTTGAAATGACAATTTTTAGGAAACCCACTTATTCCAATACACTTTTACATTTTTCCAGTTTTCACCCCATCTATCAGAAGAAGTCACTAATAAAAGGTCAAGGGGTCAGACTAGCAAGAATGGTTTCAGACTTCTATGAGTTTTTAGGTCAAATAGAAATTCTTAAAGGTATGTTGGCTAGTAGAGGATATCCCTTAGAATTTGTGGAAAATACATTAAAGGAGGTGGTATCTAAAAGGGAACAAGGTATATTTTTTCCATTATTAGGTAAGGGTCCTAATACTTTAGTTGAAGGTATGAAAAGCTCTTATAGCCAGAACAATAAGTCTTTTCATAGTGTTGGTATTTTTAGATATAACCAGCAGTTTAAAAGTATAAGCAACATTGTTCAACGTAACTGGAATGTATTCAATATTAATAAAGAATTTTTGGATATTGTGGGAATAAAACCTAATATTGTTTACAAGAAGGACATTACTATAAAAAACATGGTAGAGAGGGTACAAGAGATTCACTCTGGGCCCAAGGGAATGTTTAAATGTGGTTTTTGTCTGCAGTGTAAACATATTCTAGAAGGCACAGAGTTGTTTATCCCAAATTATGGCAAATATATATACAAGAAAAAATTTAGCTGTAACAGCAAGGCTGTTGTTTATATAGAGACATGCACGCAATTTTCTTGTTTTTATATTGGGAAGACTAATAATGCTCTTAGGAGCAGAATGTATCAACATTCCTATGATATTAAAAAACAAGATTTAAAAAATATTCTGGCAGTGCACATTATTAATAATGTGGGACATGATTTTAGATTTTCAGTATTAGAACAAGTTACAGTTGGAGATAGAGGTGGTCCCCTTAATGATTTTTTGGAAAATAGGGAACTAAGATGGCAGTTAAAAACTAATGCAACATCATTTCCAGGTTTAAACACAAATACATCTATCAGTTCCACTCTCAGATTAAACTCTGAAGGTTATTTTTGAATAAAAGTATAATAAATTAAGGATTTTTATGGCTTGAACAAAATACAGTGTATTTTCTATGGTATTTTCTATGTTTTTTATTGTAATATGGTTTAAAACAATGTATTTAATGTTTTAGATATCTTAATGGGGCTGTAGTAATTGAATTCAATTTAAGTAATTTCATTATGATGTCATTAACTATGAAGGCGTGTATTTGTATAAAAAGGGTTTAGTTCACTATGTATGTGTATTCTGAAGAAGTTTTTATTAAAAAACGAAAGCGCTAAATAACAGGATTTTGTGGATCTCGTCTTTCTTTCCTGGCTGTTTCTAGTTTAGATTTCATTTCAATTTTTTTTCTACCAGTGGATTTTATTCTATTGTCTGGGAGAAAAAGAAAATATTGTTCTACAGAGCTTTTGTTCTGTGCATGGAATGTAAATAGAAATGCACTGATCAAAGATAATGTGTCTACAAAAAAAATCAGCTCATCATGTGCAATGAATGGACAATCTATTACTCTCATTAGTCACACTAAATGGATTACAGGAAAAGTCAGGGACACTGAATAAACAAAGAAGCCTACACTCCATTAGTTCATGTTGGTCTGTTCACATTTAGGAAATGGAGTGAAACAAAAATAATTAGGCTTTAAATGCCATTTCTATTTGTAGCTGACAGCAGCATTTCTGTTAAAAAGCAGGTAAAACTTTTTTTTTTAATAGAGGGCGGAGAACAGGGAGGAGACAAGGAAGTAATGAGATTTTGTTTTTTCATGCAGTGTTGTGTAGAATGGCTAAGCTTGTGAGTTCCCATGCAAAAGCTCAGTGAGCTCTCCAGTCTAAACATGTGCATGTGACTTATGTTAACATTGGCAGTAAACCTTTCTCAAAATCCCTTGTCCTTGGTAAAGGTGCACAACATGATATAAGTTCAGACTTAAAACCCACTGCAAGTTTTACAGCATGGTGCTTTTGTGTGTGTGTGTGTGTGTGTGTGTGTGTGTGTGTGTGTGTGTGTGTGTGTGTGTGTGTGTGTGTGTATGTGTGTGTGCACACTGCAGCATAGGGAAGACTACTGCACATAGTTTGACAGATACATCAATCAGCAGAAGTAGTAGGGACAATAAATTCTGCTTTTGTAATTAAACTTTGTGTATGCTACAGTTCAGTAAGGTTAATTCACTGGTTATTGCTCATGTTGGATTTTTGGGACTGCTATCCATAACAGATTGTGCCTGTCATTCAAGTAGTAGCTTTGGATACTCGTTAATTAACTACTAAATAAGTATATATACATACATATATATATATATATATACATATATATATATATATGTGTGTGTGTGTGTGTGTGTGTGTGTGTGTGTGTGTGTGTGTGTGTGCGCGTGCGTGTGTCTACATATTATGTGTTTGTGCATATATATATATC